>NC_079519.1:3420122-3637904 GCF_000801105.2 Raphanus sativus | reverse complement strand
TGAAATTTTTAAACAAAAGTGAATAAGTATAAACTTCAGTATATAGAGCATTTACCGAAAACTCATTATTTTAGAAGTGGTTAACCCACGGATTTCAGAAAATTTTCAAAAATATGAAAATCGGGTTTTAGTGTATAGTTTCATCGAGTACTAATATAAGATGATGGTCAAAGAGTTTAGAACCTCGTATGTCTCCGTTTCTCTAGATAATGAAGATTTTATAATGCTTATTCCACTAATCTAGGCAATCTATGAAATTTAGTAAACTAAATATTTAATAATTAGAATGATTCCTATATACCATGAAATATATTTTAGAATACATTAATTCAAATGTCGAATGTGGTTTCAAATTTTTAAATAAAAATGAAGAGTATAAACTTCAGTATATAAAGCATTTACCGAAAACTCATAATTTTAGAAGGAGTTGTTAACCCACGGATTTTGGAAAATTTTCATAAATATGAAAATATGGTTTTAATGTATAGTTTCATCGAGCACAGATATAAGAGGATGGTGAAAGATTTTAGAACCTTTGTAGTCTCCGTTTATCTAGCTAATGAAGATTTTATAATGCTAATTTCATTGATCTAGGCAGTATATGAAATGTTACTAAACTAAATATTAAAAAATTAGAAATGATTTCTATATACCATGAAAGATAGTTTAGAATACATTAATTCAAATGAGTTTTTGGTTTGAATTTTTTTAACAAAAGGGCAGAGTATAAACTTCAGTATATAGAGCATTAACCGAAAACTCATTATTTTAGAAGGGGATGTTAACCCACGGATTTTGGAAAATTTTCAAAAATATGAAAATATGATTTTAATGCATAATTTCATCGAGCACTGACATAAGAGGATGGTCAAAGATTTTAGAACCTTTGTAATCTCCGTTTATCTAGATAATGAAAATTTTATAATGCTAATTTCATTGATCTAGGCAGTATATGAAATGTTACTAAACTAAATATTAAAAAATTAGAATGATTCCTATATACCATGAAACTTAGTTTAGAATGCATTAATTCAAATGTAGAATTTGGTTTGAAATTTTTAATCAAAAGTGAAGAGTATAAATACAGTATATATAGCATTTACCGAAAACATTATTTAGAAAAGGTTAACCCACGGATTTTGGAAAAAAAATTAAAATATGAATATCTGGTTTTAGGGTATAGTTTCATCGAGTACTAACATAAGATGATGGTCAAAGAGTTTAGAATATCTGTTTTCTCATTTTCTCTAGATAATGAACATTTTATAATGCTAATTCCACTAATCTTGGCAGTATATGAAATTTTAGTAAACAAAATACTAAAAAATTATAATGGTTCCTATATACATTAATTCAAATGTGTAATGTGGTTTGAAATTTTAAATCTAAAGTGAATAGTATAAACTTCATTATATAGAGCATTTACCGAAAACTCAATATTTTTAAAAGGAACCCACGGATTTTGAAAAAAAAATCAAAAATTTGAAAATCTGGTTTTAACATTGCGTGAAGCGGAAGGTCTAGCATTGCGTGAAGCGGAAGGTCTAGCATTGCGTGAAGCGGTGCTAACCTGTCAACGACAGGACCTGAGAAAGCTCCGTTTTGAAGTGGACTCGAAGCAACTTGTTACGAGCCTTAACTCGGGATCGAGTGTTGCAGAAATCCACAGTGTGGTTTCTGATATTTTAAACCTATCTGCTGACTTTGAATCTGTTTTCTTTGTCTGGATTCCTAGAGAGAAGAATCTATTAGCTGATAGCTTGGCAAAATCTGCCATGTCTGTATTTGAACTTCCAGTAGTTGGGTTTGCTGTTAATGCCCCCATCTAACTGTTTTCTTATATTTAATGAATGTGTTTCAAAAAAAAAAGCATTTACGGAAAACTCATTATTTTATAAGAGGTTAACCCACGGATTTTGGAAAAATTTCAAAAATATGAAAATCTGATTTTAGTGTATAGTTTCATCGAACACTAATATAAGATGATGGTCAAAGAGTTTAGAACCTCTGTTGTCTCTGTTTCTCTAGATAACGAAGATTTTGTAATGCTAATTTCACTAATCTTGGCAGTATATGAAATTTTAGTAAACTAAATCTTAAAACATTAGAATGATTCCTATATACCATGAAATATAGTTTTGAATACGTTAATTTAAATGTAGAATGTGGTTTGAAATTTTTAAACTAAAGTGAAGAGTATAAACTTCAGTGTATAGACCATTTACTGAAAACTCAATATTTTTGAAAGGGTTAATTTACAATGTTTGGGTTCTCGGCAAAGAGGTGAAACCAACATTTTTTTTACCAAAAAAAGAAAAAGAAATATAGTGTGCATAATCATCATTTGAGATTAAACACACTAAAAGTTTTGTTTGGTGACTTGGTGTGTCTATTAGGACACACATCTCTGGTAACAGTTTCTTTTTGGTGTCAAGAGAATCTTTGGTAAAAAAGTTAGACCAAACCTGGAAATAAAATGAGACGATAGAGAGGTTCTTTGACGGCAGTGTTTGTATTTACAGTGAAATATATATATGTGATACATGTCTCGCAAAATTTTTGCTGCATGTAACTGAGTCCTCTTGATGACATTTCGTCCATATGCATAAATGATTAGCAATTGTAGCCCACATAATAAATTTATTATTAAGATTCACAATAAATCCTCAAAACACTATGACCAAAAGTTCTAGTTTTTTTTTTCACACTCCCAATATTCTGATTATTAATTGTATACGTACTAAAGATATAAAATAGCGAACATACTTGATGTCTTAAGCATGGAAACTCTAAGAGAGACACATAAGTTCCTAATATCCCAAACACCAAACTGCAGGGTGTACTGGACCAAGCATTTTATTTGGTAAACATTTTTATTTATGATTGGTTGGATTTACTACTTAGTGGCATTATATTTGTCATTTGTGAGGAAATGCTTAATGTAGTCATAGTCTGTGTCTATCATGTCTTTCAAATGAGTTTGTCTTGCATCTTCCAAAGAAAATCTAAAATGTATTTAAATTTAATAATGAGGCCCTAAAAATGACAAAAGTACTTTTACAATTGATATTTTCCGAAAAGTGTTAAAAGACAGAAAAAGATTTATAAAAGTAACAAATCAATGATAAAATATTTATAATTCACATAGGCAACTATTTAAGAAAAGAAGGATAGCTATAATCATAGAGGAAAATATATAATTTCACCTTTTGGCATAGTGTAAGCCAGAAAAAGTAACAAATCAATGATAAAATAACTTATAATTACACATAAAAAAGTTATATAAGAAAAGGAGGACAGCTATAATTACAAAGGCAAAGATTGTGTTTTAACTTTTGTTTTAGTGTAAGACATGTCAATACAATGCATCTAGCCTAATACTTCTGACCAAATGCTTCATGGATCACAAGTGAAATGTTATCCTACTTGCTTTCTCATATAGAAAATATAACTAATTTGACTTTTTTTTTACCATTAAAGACTTATATGACACATAATTGGCTGATTCTCTTCTTTTATTCCTTATGCTACCCATTAGAATATTTATATAAAAAGTCATCTGTACAACTAAGCACACAATAAACCATTCCGATATATACATAGGTGTCAAAATGAGTTATAACTCATGAACTAGGTTAGCTTACCTTGATTTTTCAGGCTCATTTAATAAATGAACATGATCTCTATTTTTTAGGCTCGTTTAATAAATGATTTTATTGATCGAATTTCAATTAGATCACGAGTTATATGAACGATCTTTAGTGAACATGAACTAACTCATAAGCTTGGTCATTTTTATACTTTATGTAGATGGATGATTTTATTATGTAAAAAAGATAGTTTCTGTATATCTTCTAAAGTTAAAATGTAAAACCAACAAATAATAAATATATATAAAATGTAAAAGAATATTGATATCAATCCTCACATTATATATATTTAGAATTAGAATATATTTCTATGACTCTCATGCGGAAAATATATCTTTACGATTTGAATAGATGAAAAGTTTGAAGATGAATCATCATAAGACTCTTCTGTGAAATATATTTTTGGATCACTGATTTAGCTTTGATTTAATATATTATTAGGTCTTGGTTTCATTCAGTATTTAATATTAACGCTTTGGAATTTTAAAATTTTAGATTAAATTTTAAAAATTATTCTATATTTTATTTTTAATTTACTTTATAATTTTTATATTTAATCCCGAGTTACATCATTTAACTTATGATCTAGATGATCTGAGTTCGAGTTTTGATATTGAAACTCATATAATAAAGGAATCAGCTTACTCATATAATAAATAAGCTGAACTGAACTAGCTCATGAAAAGTCTGAACTCACCATGAGCTGAGCTAGATTGAACGAGTTAACTTATTTTGACATCCCTATATATATATATACTCCCGAGTTATAAGAAAAAAAACAGTTTCTTTTTGGTGTCAAGAGACTCTTTGGTAAAAAATATAGACCAAACCTGGAAATAGAATGAGACGAGAGAGAGGTCCTTGGACGACAGTGTTTGTATTTACAGTGAATATATATACATGTCTCGCAAAAATTAGCAATTGTTGCCAACATAATAAATTTATTATTAAGAATCACAATAGATCCTCCAAACACTATGACCAAAAGTTTTTTTTTCATTCACTCCGTACTAAAGATATAAATTAGCTAATCAACATACTTGATGTCTTAAGCCTGGAAACTCTAAGAGAGACACATAAGCTCCTCTAGTATTCCAAACACCAAACTGCAGGGTGTACTGGACCAAGCATTTTATTTGGTAAACATTTTTATTTATGATTGGTTGGATTTATTACCTAGTGGCATTATATTTATGAGGAAATGCTTAATGTAATTATAGTCTGTGTCTATCATGTTCTTTCAAATGAGTTTGTCTTGGATCTTCCAGAGAAAACTTAAAAGGTATTTAATAAGAACAATTTAGGTGAAAAACAATAGAAGATCATGATATTAGGAGAATAGGAAAGAGAGAAAATTTGTGCCTAAATGGCAACAAAAGAAGAGTAAAAAAGACGCATTTAACCTGGATCCTAGCTTTCTGATTTTAGGCTTATTGAATTTGTATCTGACACAATATCTGTATTTAGATTGTCAAGATAGTAAAAAAATTGCGTTTACATTAGATGGAATTACATCGATAAACCAAAATATACAATGACAAAAAGATAACTCTGACGCTCAAAAAGATATCAACGAGATTTTATTTAGAAAATAGTTTAAAACTGATAATTATATATTATTCTCCTATCTGTGGATGTCTATATAAAAGACTAAATTGCCAATTGTGTAACCGGCTAACTTATTGAATAACAAATCAGTGAAATATTATCTTGCTAAACTGATTGCCTTACCTTAACAACTAGTTTTACATAAACCTATTGTGTAAATCCAAATCACATAAATCTATACTGTAAACCTAACAGGGAGGCCGAAATCCAAGCAATAATAAATACTAAACCATAAATACATAATTCTAAACCCTACACCCAATTGGAAACATGCAACCCAAACACTAATTATAAAACCTTATACACAAAATTCTAAACCCTAAAGACAATAGGATCCCGCAACCCTAACGGTAATGAATAAACCATAACGACAGTGTAAACTAGATAGCCCCATAAATAATATGTTATACAGTTATATATCTTCGGAACCGGCTAACAATCGTTGTTAACCTTCACAAAAATATCTATAATTTTCTTTTAACCGGTTATTTATTTAGGTGACCAGCTACTATTGTAATTAGATGGCTAATTGGGTTCTCTCCTTCACCCGATATCGATGGTTAATGTATGAAATTTTGTTTTGGCTGGTTATTTATTTAGGTGACCAGCCACTATTGTAATTAGACGGTTAATTGGGTTCTATCCTTCACCCGGTATTGATGGTTAATGTTTGAAATTTTGATTTAGCCGGTTATTGATATAGGTGACCAGCCACGATTATAGTTAGACGGCCAAATGGGTTCTCTCTTTTACCTGATATTGATGGTTAATCTTTGAAATTTTGTTTTAGTCAGTTATTGTAAACGCCATTGACGAAACTCTCAGCACATAAATCTAACCCTTAAAACCAATAGGAACAATGGTAAGTAAACTCTATTGTCTACACATCATCTTAGATTTCATTGTGTGCTTCATTCTCAAATACTTCAAATGAAGAAGTACTCAGATTCTTGTTTCAACATATCTTCAGAAATAAAAGTTTGAGAAGTTAAATACATTGCAAAACTCCATCAAATCTATCACAAAATCGAAATAAAAACATACTTTATGAACAATCTTTTTTTTTTAACT
Source organism: Raphanus sativus (assembly GCF_000801105.2). Lineage (NCBI taxonomy): Eukaryota > Viridiplantae > Streptophyta > Magnoliopsida > Brassicales > Brassicaceae > Raphanus > Raphanus sativus. The sequence continues at coordinate 3,631,575 of NC_079519.1, read as the reverse complement.
TTGTTTCTCTTTGAATTTTTTTCATTTGGAAATTGTACTATCAAAAACATGAGCTCTCTGATGAGAAGAAGAAGTGTTTTAAGCTCAGATCAAAGAACTAAATCTGGTTAACAATACTCTCAAAGTCTTTAAAAGAGGATGTAACACTGAAATAAAAAAAGAGAGAGACAAAAAAGATGCAGATTTAGTTACAAAAATACTGTGGATTAATGGAGCAGAGATCTAAAATGGTTTCGAATTTCAGACTGTTTGATAATACTCAAAGAAGTAAGGGATAAATTATGTTTAATCTGACGTTAAGGTAAGATATAAAAGTACATGAATCAAATCTTTCGAAATCTTTTAGTAAGATCTTTGTGTATCTTGGCGGAAGATTTGCTCTACTTGAAACGATTATATGGAAACTTATGAGATAGGGGTTGAAGGGTAAAAAGCTACAATGAACAGTTGTACAATTTCTTCTCTTTGGTATATTGCCAATATAGCATAAGGGCGTTGGTAGAGCCCCTAATTTCTCATTTAATAATGAGGCCCTAGAAAATCACAAAAGTACTTCTACAATAGATATTTTTCCTAAAAAGGTGTTAAAAGACAGAAAAAGATTTCTAAAAGTAAAAAGATCAATGAAAAATATTTATAACTACACATAATAGATTATTTAAGAAAAGAAGGATAGCTATAAGCCTATAATCACAAAGGAAAATATATAATTTCACCTTTTGGCATAGTGTAAGTCAGAAAACGAAACAAATCAATGATAAAATAACTTATATTTACACATAAGAAGTTATTTAAGAAAAGAAGGACTGCTATAGTTACAAAAGCAAATATTTTGTTTCACATTTTGGTTTATTGTAAGCCAGATTATATACCAAGAAAAGACATATCAATACAATGCATCTAGCATAATACTTACCAAATGGTTCATGAATCACAAGTGAAATGTTATCCTACTTGCTTTCTCATATAGAAAAATAACTAATTTGACTTTTTATTACCATTAAAGACTTATATGACACATATTTGGCTGATTCTCTTCTTTTATTCCTCATACTACCCATTAAATATATTTATATAAAAGTCATCTTTACAGCCAAGCACACAATAAACCATTCCTATATATAAATATATCAAAAGATATTTCTTTCTTGAAATGTGGTTTGTTTCCACTACATAAGTCTGGTTGCAATACAAATCGTAATTATTGAAATTGACAACTTGCACCGCGAATCTCGCCTCAATTATCTAATTTGTAACGTTGTATTATTTTAATGTATTGCATTAATCAAAAAATGATAAAAGTAAAACATAAAAAATGCCTATACATTAAAAACGGTGTCGTCGTAATGACCTTTCCTCTTATGCCACATGGCCTAGTTGGATACATAAAAAAGCGTTACAGGCACGTCTGAGAGAGTCAGACAGCGAGTTTTTTCAAATCCATATGCGACGTCGTAATGGCTGGAGTAGCCGTCTCTCCCGCTTCTCTGCTCCTCGTCATCGCTGAGATCGCAGAGATATCGGCGAGCACGGGGGTGTTTAAGAAGGACTGCGCCGATCTCGCGAGGAGAGTTTGTCTATTGACGCATTTGGTTGAGGAGATTAGAGATTCTCCGCCGCAGACGCTGGAGAAGGAATCTGATGCTTCGCCTTCTTTGGTTTCTTGTGAATGTGATTGGTGGTCTGATCTTGTGGTGGGGCTTCAAGCCGCGAAGCGTCTTCTAAGTGCCGCCACTTGTTTCCAGGCTCGCGAATCATCTGTAAGCATTCTCAACGTACTGTAGTCGAAGCTTTTGCACATAGTGATATTCAATGCTCAACTTCAACTTTATATATATTTTTTCCTATATGATTCTTCTCAGTGTGGATGATAAAATTTATGTATTGTGTATTAGGCTGCTCATTTTCTAAGATCCCATTCATTGGTTTCACCATGACAATCCTGGACATTTGGTTTTCGGTTCTGTTCAGTATTTTCAGTTTTGGTTATCCTCGGGTTTAGAGACTTAGAAACCGTTTGGCGTTCTAGTTTGGTTTCGGTTTTATTTTTCGTTTTCGGTTCGGTTTTTGTAAAAATACTAGGAACCAGCTAATTCAAGGGGAAAATATGGGTCCAGTTCGGGCCCTTTCAGATTTTTTTGGATAAGTAAGGATAACTGAAATTTTTTCGAATAAAATATCAGATAACTTTGTTTGTCTAGACTAAAAAATTGGATAATTTGAATAATTTCTTATAATTCTCATAAAGTTGTTTAAGTAATTATTTTTTAGATAATTAAATCTTCCTGTAATATTAGCTATATACAAACTTAAATTTTTGGTTACATTCCGGTTCGGTCGTTCAGGTATTTTTAATTTCTGGTTTTGCTTTGGTTTTGTTTGGTTTGAATTTTGGGTTTCTGATCAAATATCCAGCTTACTTTGTAGCAAAGACTTGTAACGTTTGATATATTCTTTTTCAATCACTGTAGATTGAAAGCATAATGTTGTTGTCATTAGTGATGTCACGTTTCTTGATGAGCAACTCTGATTTTTTTATGTATCTTGATTGTGAAGGAGGGTGCCGCGAAGAGAATATCATTCCAGTTCCAATGTGTTACATGGAAGCTGGAGAAAGCATTAGGAAACTTGCCATGTGACCGCTATGACATCTCTGACGAAGTCCGCGAATATGTAAAAACTTCTTGTATTCATGAATCATGAGTACGCAGACTTAAGTCCTTCTTGATATCCCCTGAAGATGTTTCTAAAGGTTATATATATTTTCTTGTAATCAGGTGGAACTAGCAAGATTGCAGTTGAGAAGAGCAATGCAGAGATACGGATCACTGAACTCGAAGAAGTTCTCTACTGCTCTATCCGAGCCAATGGAGAAAGATGCATCGAGCAAAGTCACTGAGAAGTTGGAGTGTATTCAAGAAGCAGTGCACTCCAACGCTCCTTTATCAGATGAGAAGAAGTTAGAATCACCACCGAGAAGGAAGAGCTCTTCAGTTTCCTTGGCCTTCTTTTTATCGAAAGACGCTGATAACGAGAGGTTAGAGAAAGCAATCACCAAGAGCAAAGATGATGACTCAAAAAAGTCAGACAACCTCACCATCCCTGAGGATTTTCTTTGTCCAATATCTTTGGAATTGATGAAGGATCCTGTTATTGTCTCCACAGGACAGGTCTGGTTTTAAAGAACTAAAACTTTACATAGTATTCGTTAGAATCGGGTTTATTATCGGTTTCGGACTTAAAACCAATCGGTGATAAGTGGATTAGTTTTAACTTTTTTTTATTTTACTTTTCCTTTAAATTTCCGATATGGGGTACCTTACTCTTAATACTTTTAGGTATTGTTACTGAATCAAAACCTTAACGATGATCATTGACAGACATACGAGAGGTCTTACATACAAAGATGGATAGACTGTGGGAACCTAAGATGCCCCAAGACTCAACAGAAACTCGGAAACTTCACTCTCACTCCAAACTACGTTCTTAGAAGCCTCATCTCTCAGTGGTGCACCAAGCACAACATTGAGCAGCCAGGTGGTTACATGTACGGTAGGACCAAAAACTGTGACGGTGACATGTCAGCGATACGAGCATTGGTCCGCAAGCTCTCGTCACGATCAATACAAGACCGGAGGACCGCGCTTTCCGAGATCCGTTCTCTGTCAAAGCGAAACACGGACAACAGAATCCTCATCGCAGAAGCAGGAGCCATCCCTGTTTTGGTGAACCTCTTGACATCAGAGGACGTGGAGACGCAGGAGAAGGCAGTCACTTGCGTTCTTAACCTCTCTATCTACGAAAGCAACAAAGAGCTGATCATGCTTGCGGGTGCGGTTACGTCAATAGTGCAAGTCCTGAGAGCTGGAACGGCGGAAGCTAAAGAAAACGCTGCAGCCACGCTCTTTAGCCTCTCGTTAGCCGATGAGAACAAGATCATAATAGGCGCTTCTGGTGCGATACCTGCTTTGGTGAATCTCCTTGAGAACGGTAGCGTGAGAGGGAAGAAAGACGCTGCGACTGCTCTGTTCAACTTGTGTATATACGAAGGGAACAAAGGAAGAGCGGTTAGAGCTGGTGTCGTGAGCCCATTGGTGAAAATGCTTAACGACACTTCGAGTCATAGGATGGTGACTGAAGCTTTGACGATACTCTCGGTTCTAGCTAGTAACCAAGACGCTAAAACCGCGGTTGTGAGGGCGAATGCAATACCGTCTTTGATAGTGTTGTTGCAGAAGGATCAGCCTAGAAACAGAGAGAACGCAGCGGCGATATTGTTTGCTCTTTGCAAGAGAGATACTGAGAAGCTGATCCTCATTGGTAAACTAGGAGCTGTTGTTCCGTTGATGAAACTGTCGAGAGATGGCACAGAGAGAGCTAAGAGGAAAGCTAATTCTTTGCTTGAGCAGCTCCGCAAATCATCTCAAAAATTATGCTAATTAATAGCTCTTTAACAAAAAATAAAATAAAGATTGGAAAATTAACTTCATTATTAGTATTTGATTTAATTTCGTTGGATGTTTATTTGATATCTCTATAATATTATTTGAGAAGTAAGTTTCGTATGTGTCGTGCTCACGTTAATTCTCACAATGGTTGATTACAGTGTTACCCTTAATGAATTAAAACTATTACATTTAAATATTATTATTAAAATTTTTATTTAGTTTTCTTTTTAAAGTTTTCCAAATAACATATATAATAAAAAGAAAACATTTATAATGTTTAAGAAACAAATTCAAAAACGAAAATATATGTATATATAATATGATTTCATTAAAAAGAAAAGTTCACAAAATAGAAAATTTCATTTAAAAATATTTTTTAATAACATAATATATATTCTTTTGAAATAAAAATATTTCTTTATATCTTTATTTTCTTAGATGAACAATATATATATATATATTTGTATATAATTTGATTTCACAATTTCAAACAATACAAAAATATATATTTTTCAAAGTAATAGAAATATTTTTTATATATCTAACTATTTTCTTACATGATTACATAAAATAATTAAGTAACACAAACTGATATATGTTTGATTGACTACAAATAGTTTATGATCAGTTAGTATTATTGAAATGTTTTATTTATTTTTTCATATATTTATTTGATTAGATCTTTGAATTACAGCAAAACAAATTTTATAAATTATATTCTATTTATATAATATAATTTCTAAAATACAATCACATAGTTTTGTAAACTGCTTATTTTTATTAGATATTAAAAAATAGAAAAATTTAACGATAAACATATTTTGATCAAATAATTATAAAACATTTTAAAATAACATAACACTATATATTTTTAACTAGGTAGATATATTATATTTTATCGTTATTAAAATTATTTTTTTATTAATATTAAATTTTGTTTTTAATTTTATGTTTTATGTTTTTAGAACTTAATATAACCATAATCAAAATACCAAAGCGAAACTGAATTATAATTTTGTAAGATTATTTAAAATTTCAGTTCATTGTTTAATAAATCTAAAGCATAAAATTATTTAGAATTTATATTATATTTTAATTATTTTAAATATTGATATGTTCATGAGTTTCCAAAAATGTATTAGTTACTTATGTATATGTATGTAACTTCCTAGAACTCTTCGCTTTGTTTTCTAATAATAGTTTTCCTTTAAATCAACGATAAATATTATGAAAATACATGCAAATTTAAAAGATAAATAAAATTAATTTTATTTTACTTAATTATAATAAAGATAATTATAGTTTGAATTTAGAGACATAAATGCAATATACCAAAATGATAACTAAATCGACTGTAAAAATCAAAACCGGTTAAATATAACATATCTAATTTTATATCTCTAATTAAAGTAATATAATATTATTAATATAAATTATGCATACAAATTATAAATTAATTTTAAATTAAAAATAAATAACAATTAATTATTATAGTATATTTAATTTATAAAATTTTATATTCGTGCATGAGCACGGGAAAATCACCTAGTGTTGAAGTGAAAAGAGTTGCGAGAATCGATCTCTTTTACTCACCTTTTTCTATTTTTTTATTTTTTTTTATTTTGTAATAACAAATATTGTGTTAATCAATGATTTCATATGATTAGTATTAGTAAGGTCTTTGGTTTGCATTTCTTCACTGTCGTTCTTACTGTCACTGTTATAGTTTTAGAGAGTTAAGTTTGTCAAGACGAAACTGGATAATAATTTTGAGTAGAGTAATAGTTTTAGAATCAATTTCCGATTGACCAGTGCATATAAGATCATTTTAGATCAGATGACTGGAAAAGGTGTATGTAGTCATTACCGAAGAGATGAAACTTACTAAGATCATATTCAACCTATTTTTCTCAAGAATTTATCACAGAAAAAAATTAGTTTATTCCAATATATGTATTTTTATTCATTTTTTATATAAGTAAAATATAGAGATGAATTATTAATGCTCTAACAAATGTGGAAGAAGGAGAGCTCGAGGCAATGAAAATCAAAGGATTTGTTGATCTAACAGCGGTGAGGTAGTAATTGCTTCATTTGAGATGAATCCTAGATTGGTGGTGAAGATGTAAGCGGCAGTGAGATTAATCCCCAAGAGAAAGTGACATCTTCTTGTTATTTATTTGTTATACAGTCTTCAAAAATAACTACTTGGTCGTGTATGTTTGGTTTGGGAGAAATGTATTTGAGTCAACATTTGTTTATTATCTCTGCCCTCTGGACTACAATGAACCAAAACTGTCGGTACAAGAAAAATAAGGCCATTGGTTATAACTTCACGGGATTGGTTCACGTGCATTACTTACTGTTCATCGAAAGAGAAGTAAAACTAGCCTTTTGTTTTCCATTTCGTTAAAAAAGTCAATCAATATTCACGTGCCTTTCGAAAGAAATGTTTCTCCAACGAAAACTTTCCTGATTAATCGGAGTAATTTACGCAACAGTCATTTTCCCGGAAACAAAGGTCCCAAAAATCTCAAAACTGTGGTCTAAGTGAAGAACAGTACACACTTTCTGTTTTTGATTAATCATTTGAAATATATTAAAATTTATGAAAAGCTAGACATATTTTTGGGTTGTTATTGGTTTTTCAAAAGATCGATAGCGAAATTTGACGTAACTTTGTGTCCCAATTTCTATATATTATTGAAGATTTGGCATTTTGTTGACCTAAAAAAATGGTTCACTATCATCAGCAACCAACCATAAATCCATAATCAATAATCATCTGATCTAACACATCACCCACCTTGAGCTACTGAGTTTCTTAAATAGATATATCTCTTTTGTGGATTTAAAAAAAATCGCATTATTAGTAAACCTAGAAGCTCATCTTTCTATAATGGGTAATAGCTTGGGAAGCAAGAAATCTGCTAAAATCATGAAGATCAATGGCGAGAGTTTCAAGCTGAAGACTCCTGTGAGAGCTGATACGGTTGTTAAAGACTTTCCCGGCCACGTTCTCTTGGAATCTGAATCCGTGAAGCATTTTGGAATCAGAGCAAAGCCTTTGGGTCCTAACCAGAACTTGGAATCAAAAAGGCTTTATTTCATGGTGGAGCTTCCTAGGTAAGACTTTAGTTTCATCATCTTTTGGTTTTTATGTTTTCGAAGTTTGAAATCTAATCATTTGAAAACTCACGTGGTAGAACATGGAAGGAGAGGGCCCCGAGAAGGGTTCGGTCTGGAATCCAAATGAGTGCTAAGGAGAGGCTAGAGAATCTGAAGCTGTCTCGTAGATCATCTTCTGATCTCTCGGTAATGAAGAAGGAGGTTGATGAAGAAGAGAGAGAAGTGATGACTAGTGTCAAGTTGAGGTTACCAAAGTGGAAAGTGGAGAAACTGAGGAAAGAGAGTGAGAGTGGCTCTGATTTCTCCGACAAGATCACAGCTCTCTGTCTCCTCAACATTCAGAGACAACGTTTGCTTCATAATGGAGGAAGAAGCTTTGGGATTGGAGATGAAGAAGGTGTTGTCAAAGCACAAGAGGTGATCAATTCTTTTTAGGGTTTTGTTTCTTTCTTTCTTGTTAGAAGAAGAAACACCGATCCGTTTCTCAAGCCACGTTTCTTGCATCCTCTAACTACTAAAATTGCCACTAGGAAACGGATGTGCTCCAACTTGTGTGTAACAAACTTCTAGTATTTTCTTAATATAAACAATGCATCCTCTATATCCTCTAATTACTAAAATTGCCACTAGGAAACGGATGTGCTCCAACTTGTGTGTAACAAACTTCTAGTATTTTCTTAATATAAACAATGTATCCTCTATATCCAGCTAAATAATTAACGTAAGCCTGAATATACAAAACATAACTCTGAGAAGAGATGCTGAGCTTCTTATCTTCTACCTTTATTACACATATTTGTCCCTCTTGCATCCCCATTACATATGTCATTGTGTAAAAGATCTGAAAATAAGTATTAGAGATCTCACATCCAAAAAGTTTAAATGACCAACACTAATGTATAAGTACTTGGATTTATTTATTTAATGTCAGTTGAGTTTGAATTCGAAACTTATTGATATAGTTTAGTTTGATAATCTAAGTATTAAAAGTTCAAAAAGATTTTATTACCAGTTTCAAAGTTCGAAATGAGTTGATAATAATTATTTTCTAAAGAAGATATTGAGATTGAGATTCTACATGGAATTTTGCTAAAAATTAAGTTATGTATTTAAATAAACTAGGCAATCTAGTCATTAGTAATTTGTTTTGAGTTAAAAAATCATGATAAATCAAAATTTAACAATAAGAACCAATTAACACATAGAGAAAGAACTATAAGAAAAAGGCAAATAATTAGTTTTTTTCTTTATTTCAATCTGAGGGGCATAAGTTTAGCCAATAATTACAATATACAATTCTCCAGACTCAGAGAAACCAAACACACCAATCAAACAAACAAACAAACAAAAAGATAAATTCAATCAGTCAGGTCCCAACCTGTATATATGTTCTGTCTTGTTAAAACCAATTTCTCTTTTTTTTTTTATAATTGTAAAAGAACAAATTGAGATCAGTAAAACAAAAGAATGATGAAAAATGGTTTTCTTTCTTTTACTCATCAATCAAGAGGTCCATGGCTCAGGAACAGTTAGAAAATAAGTGGTCATGGCCTTACGAAACCTCCTCTTGTACTGTTTTGGTGAGACTATGGTCGGAGAAGCGTTCTTGGGTCCACCCAAAATCCCTGAAGCTTTGACCCATGTCTCAAGGTGCTTGTCCCATGTATATTGTCTCATGAAGTCTATGATTCCAAGAACCAACTCCTTACGGTCTTCGTCGAACCCAACCAACAATGAATAGTCCATTACATCCACAGTCTAGTTCAAGAATAAGAAAACAGATTAATAAAAAAAAATTAAGAACAAAAGTGTAACTTGGGAGGTGATGAAAAATCACTTACAGCTAAGAAGTTTGTATCATTCCATATAGCTCTCTCCAAGCTTCTCTTCGCCTTGCTTCCCAAGAATATTGGCTCTGTCCGTAATGTCTCGAGCAGATTCATGTCGAGCAAAACTTTGTCTGTTCCGGATGTGTTTGGATTGTACCGTGACCGTGTAGATCCTTTGAGATCATAGATTCTTGATATTCTCCTGTTGTAGAATAGATTCTCCATCACCATTAGATACATTTTCGTCTCTTTTCCACCTTTTGAGTGCTTAATAGAAACCTACACGCCATAGCATTCAGATCAATCAATCACATGCTTAACTATTCCATTTTAAACCATAGACTACACTCCATTGGACTGTAACTAACCTGGTAGATACCGAGAATCTTAGCTAGACACGTGGGGCTTCCTGAAGTGAGTGACTCCTTCATGTACTTAAAGTACTCAGGTGCAAAGTCCTCAAAAGAATCCAGCTCGGTTTTGACTACTTGCTTTATGATGAACCTCTCGTCTAACGACTTGGCGAAGTAAACATTGCTTTTCCCTCCCTGCGCACACCATCTCTGACACCGGCTCAAGGACCTCACGAAGTCCACTTCCGTCGGACAGCAAGTCTTTCTCAGTCGAACCGCGTCGCGAATTACACATCACAGAGAACTTCACCTTACCTTCGTTTGCACCAGAGGAAGAGCGGTCGCTGAAAGAGATGGTCAGATGTGTAACACAACGTGGTGAATGTAATCAACGTCCATCGCCCCTAGGGAACGCCACGTGGAGAACGTTGAAGGTTCAGATTCTCTGCTGTTGTTATTCAAGTTGCTGCCTTTGTTAGCAACCCACTCTTTATACTCCTTCGAGTTGAGAGCATATGACACAACACTTGCTGGATCATCATCGTATACAGGGATCACAATGTCGTTGAGGCCACGTTGAGGAATCAACATCCGAGCGCCATCAGCCATCTGAGACGCTGAAGAGATGTACGTAGGCGCTGAGCCAACGATGAGGTCCAGCTTCTGCACTTCTAGTGGCAACTTCTGTAAGTCCTCATCACGTTGGAGACAGGGTCTCTCACCATGGCCCTGTACTCGCCCGAAGCGTGGAAAGATCTGATGCCTGAGAGATATAAAGAAGATGGTCCTTTTGGATCCTTTCTTGAAACCGTATCGCCGAGTCAAATGACTGGACTCTGATCCGGAGTGGAGAACAAAGCCGCCTTCTGTCTCGCTTTTTCAAGAGTGTGGAACGGGCCTAACCACTCTGAGTCTATCCTCTCAGACAGGGAAGAGCCATTGGCTTCTCCTCCATCAGAGTTAGCTTTACCTTCCCCTTCTTCATCTGCACCTTCTTGCTGCAGTCTCTGGTCAGTCTTTGGAGGCTCATCTTGCATCTCTAGACTCCTAGAAGCATTGCCATCACTAGCTTTTTTGAGTTGAGAGTTTAACAAGTAAAGCTGATGATCCCAAGCATGAGAACCAATCATGAGGGCTCTTCTCAATCTATTCAGTTCTAGAATATCCAAACTCCCTTCATGTTGAAGACTCTCCTCAAAGATAGGTTTCAGGGCATCCTGTTTTTCAAGATGAGGAAGATTCCCATCAAAAAACAAAATTCTACAAGCATCAACAAGAACTAGGAAGAAGTTTATGCTCACATCATATTCATCTTTTTCCTTCGCGAGTTGGTCTTTTAACCCCGTGATGCGACTCTGCAGATCAAAGGCTCCAGGTTGTTCAGGTTCAAGTAAGCTGCTTCTCTCTTCCATGCGTTTTGTTAGGATCTGTGACGTTAAGCAGCTGGTTATCTTCATTAAGCGTGAACCGGAGTGGTTTAGTTTAATAAGATTGGTACAAGAGGCAATTGGAGATAACCGGAGCGGTTATTGGAATTGGTTGGTTCAAGCTGTACCGGTCTCGTCTATATAAAGATTGAGAAAGGAAAGAGATCGTTATCCGTAACAGACTACTTCAAACAGAGATCAGAGAGAGAGAGAGAAGGAAGAAGAAGATCATCATCATTGAGCTAAAGCTGTATATTGTTTATAGCTAGTTGAGCTGATCTTTGTAACTCTCTTGGAGATTGATTCTTAGTGAAGTGTTGCTTGTACCGTCAAGCCCCAGATGTACCGGATCCAAATCGGATCCCGAACTGGGTAACCAAACTTGTGTGTTCTTTACTTTCTGTTCATAACAAACGAGTGATCGGTGAGGTGAGAGTAAAACACGAGTGCGAAGCGAGAACGATATAGAAGTCTATGTGAAGCGGATCGATTGATTCTTCACAAAGTGGTATCAGAGCACGGTTGAGTGCGATGAAGGAATCAATGGCGAAGATCAAGATATCGTGCTTCGATGGGAAAGGCGATTTCTCGATGTGGAAGAAGAAGATGCTAGCTCATTTGTCGATCCTTGGGTTGACGGATGCGTTGACGGAAGCTTCGACATCATCAGATCCAGGAATCGAGATCAAGAAAGGCGAGGAAGAGGAAGATTTCAAGGAGCGAATCAAGGAACACTTGCTTGAGAAATCAGAGAAAGCTGAGAAGGCGATGAACATGATCATCTTGAACCTTGGTGATCATGTATTGAGGAAGCTTGAAGAATGTACAACGGCCGCGTCAATCTGGACCGCATTGGAAAGGTTGTATAATTCTAAAACTCTACCTAATAGAATTCATCTACAGCATAAGTTCTATACATTCAAGATGATTGAGTCAAAATCAATTGATGAGAACATAGATGATTTCTTGAAGTTAGTTTCAGGGTTAAGCAGTGTAAATGTTTTTGTTTCAGAGGAGGTCCAAGCTATCTTGCTGCTGAGCTCATTGTCGTCGCCATACAATCAGCTAAAGGAGACCCTGAAGTATGGCAGAGACACTCTGACCATTGAGGACGTGACAAACGCTGCAAAGTCTAAGGAGTTAGAATTGAAGGAGGTGAAAGACTCTAATCTTTCACTGAGGTCCGGTGAAGCGAATGTTGCTCGAGGAAGACAAGAAAGAAGGGAAAACTTCAGAGGCAGAGGCTCGAACAACAAGTCCAGGTCAAGGTCAAGGTCAAAGGTGACCTGTTGGTACTGCAAGAAGGAAGGTCACATGAAGAAAGATTGTTTTGCACGAAAGAAGAGGATGGAGAGTGAGGACGATGGAGAAGCTGCAATTATGGTTGACAAATTGCATGAGATAGATGCACTCTCGATATCTGAATCTGACCCTAAGGATAACTGGGTGATCGACTCTGTATGTTCATATCATATGACATCCAGACGAGAATGGTTCAGTGAGTTCGAAGAGATTACTGGTGGATAGATCCTGCTTGCAGATAACAGAGCAGTGTCTGTTCAAAGGCATTGGATCTATCCGCATTGAGACTGAAGGAGGAACAGTCACTCGTCTCTCTAACGTGAGGTATGTACCTAACCTCAGGAGGAATCTTATCTCTGTGAGCTCACTTGATGTGCAGGGTTTCAAACAAGAAGGGAGTGGAGGAAAGACTCGGTTCTACAAGAATGGCAAACTGGCGTTGCAGGGCACGTTATGTGGGAGTCTCTACCTATTGGATGGCGGTATTGTGTCACCATCAGCATATGCAGCTATCTCCAAGGATGATACTACGTTGTGGCACAGCCGTCTCGCTCACACGAGTATAAAGAATCTGAGAGTACTAGTGGAGAAGGAGATACTGGATAAGAAGAAGATAAGTGACATGGAGTTCTGCGAGAGTTGTGTCATGGGCAAAAACGAAAGACTCAGTTTCAACGTAGGTAAGCACAACACCAGTGAGGTGCTCAGGTACGTGCATTCTGATCTTTGCTGCTCTTCCAATGTTCACTTGTCTCTCTCTAGGAAGCAGTATTTCCTGTCTATCATAGATGACTTCTCTAGGAAGGTGTGGGTTTACTTTCTAGCTACTAAAGATGAGTCGTTTAGCAAGTTCTGTGAATGGAAGGCTTTAGTAGAGAATCAGGTGAACCGGAAGGTTAAATGCCTTAGGACTGATAACGGTTTGGAGTTTTGTAATATTGCTTTTGATAATTTCTGTAAACTGCATGGGATTGAAAGGCATAGGACTTGTTCGTACACTCCGCAACAGAATGGTGTTGCAGAGCGTATGAACATGACTATCATGGAAAAAGTGTGTTGTTTGTTGAGTGAATCAGGTCTGGAAGAAAAGTTCTGGGCTGAGGCAGCTGCAACATCTGTCTATCTCATAAACCGCACTCCGTCTTCAGCAAACGACTTCAACATTCCAGAAGAGTTGTGGCTTGGAAAGGTTCCAGGGTATGGGCATCTCAGAAGGTTCGGAGCTGTTGTCTACGTTCATGTGGATCAGGGGAAGCTCAAGCCTAGAGCACTGAGAGGAGTCTTCATAGGCTACCCTACTGGAGTAAAGGGTTACAAGGTCTGGCTAATTGAAGAGAAGAAGGTGGTGATCAGCAGGAATGTAGTGTTCAGAGAGGATCTTTTATACAAGGATATGGATCGTAACAAGGGAAAAGCAACAGAGACAGTGCAGTCAGTAGTTGCTGGGTCAGTTGAAAGCTTAGTGGAGGTTGGGGAAAGCTCAGGGATTCAAGCGGAGACTCAAGCTGAAGGTGGAGCAGCTCAACCAGAGACAGTGAGTAGTGAAGAAGCTGTTGAAGCTACAGAGGATTTGAGTGACTATCAACTAGCAAGAGATCGTGTTCGACGTCAGATTGTCAAGCCGGTGAGGTTTACTGAAGACTCAGAGGTGGCATTTGCATTGTCTGTATCAGAAAAAATAGAAAGTGAAGAGCCAAGAAGCTATGAAGAGGCGTTGAGAAGTAAAGATGCAGAGAAGTGGAATGCAGGAATGGATGATGAGATGCATTCACTAGAGAAAAACGGAACTTGGAGGTTGGTGGACTTACCAAAAGGGAAGAAGGCAATAGGATGCAAATGGATATATAAATACAAGCCTGGGATACCTGGAGTTGAAGATCCAAGGCACAAGTCAAGATTGGTAGCAAAAGGTTATTCCCAAAAGGAGGGGATAGATTATCAAGAGATTTTATCTCCTGTCGTGAAGCATGTTTCTATAAGGATGATGCTTTCGATGGTGGTTGATAAAGACCTGGAATTGGAGCAGTTGGATGTGAAGACGGCATTCCTACATGGAGAGATAGAAGAAGACATTTATATAGAGCAGCCGCAGGGTTATGAGGTTGTTGGTCAAGAGGACAAAGTGTGCAAGCTGGTGAAGTCGCTTTATGGGTTGAAGCAAGCTCCGCGTCAGTGGAACAAGTGCTTCGATCAATGCATGATGAAGCATGGTTTCAACAAAAGTGAATTCGACCTGTGTGTTTACTACAAGAAGCTGAAGGAAGAAGATTACATCTACTTACTTTTGTATGTAGATGACATGATGTTGATATCGAAGGATATATCAGAGGTTAACAAGGTCAAGAAGATACTAAACAGTGAGTTTGACATGAAGGATTTGGGTCCTGCAAGCAGAATTCTGGGGATGGATATAGAGAGGGACAGAGCAGGTGGAGTTCTGACTCTATCTCAGTCTAAATATATAAAGAAGGTTCTGCAAGTGTTTCGTATGGATCAAGCTAAGTCAGTATCTACACCGCTGAGTGGTCATTTCAAGTTGGTGTCTGTTAAAGAAGATGATCACGATGTTGGAGTTGACGAAGAGTTTCCGTATTCAAATGCGGTGGGGAGCATCATGTACGAGATGATTGGAACTCGACCTGATCTGGCGTTTGCTGTTGGTGTGGTCAGTCGGTTCATGAGTCGTCCGGATGCTACACATTGGACTGCAGTACAGTGGGTTCTGCGGTACATGTTGAAGACTCAAGACGTCGGGTTAGTGTTCAGGAAACAGAGCAGTGACAAGAGTTTCAGTGTGGAAGGTTTTTCAGATTCAGATTTTGGTGGTGATCTTGACAAAAGAAGATCGACTACAGGCTACGTGTTCAAGGTTGGAGGGAATACAGTTAGCTGGAAGTCTGGGCTTCAGCAAGTGGTGGCGTTATCAACGACGGAAGCTGAATATATCTCTTTAGTGGAAGCGATTAAAGAAGGTCTGTGGTTAAGTGGGTTAACAGAGGAGCTTGGGTATCAACAAGCAGAAGTTAGTGTGGGTTGTGATTCGCAAAGCGCGATTTGCTTAGCGAAGAATAACGTGTTTCATGACAGAACGAAACACGTTACAGTCTCGAAGCATGTGGCTCTAAAGATGAGCTTTGTGAGGGAGATGATTGACACTGAAGAAGTAAAAGTTCAGAAGGTGTCAACTAAGGAGAATCCTGCGGATATGCTTACTAAAGTGATTCCGTGTTTGAAGTTCGAGCAAGCTCTTAATGAGCTTGGAATAGCCAAGTGCTAGTAGAACGGCTATGCTTGACGGTGTAAGGAATGATCTGAAAAGGCTGTTAACGTCAAGGTGGAGATTTGTTAGGATCTGTGACGTTAAGCAGCTGGTTATCTTCATTAAGCGTGAACCGGAGTGGTTTAGTTTAATAAGATTGGTACAAGAGGCAATTGGTGATAACCGGAACGGTTATTGGAATTGGTTGGTTCAAGCTGTACCGGTCTCGTCTATATAAAGATTGAGAAAGGAAAGAGATCGTTATCCGTAACAGACTACTTCAAACAGAGATCAGAGAGAGAGAGAGAAGGAAGAAGAAGATCATCATCATCGAGTTAAAGCTGTATCTTGTTTATAGCTAGTTGAGCTGATCTTTGTAACTCTCTTGGAGACTGATTCTTAGTGAAGTGTTGCTTGTACCGTCAAGCCCCAGATGTACCGGATCCAAATCGGATCCCGAACTGGGTAACCAAACTTGTGTGTTATTTACTTTCTGTTCATAACAAACGAGTGATTGGTGAGGTGAGAGTAAAACACGAGTGCGAAGCGAGAACGATATAGAAGTCTAGGTGAAGCGGATCTATTAATTCTTCACACGTTTGATCATACCAGATACCTCCTCATACATTGTCCTCATCTTACCCATAAGCTGTATAATAATGCACACAAACAGAAAACTATATGAGCTTTTACCATTTGCATATATTAAAAGACCTTAAAATGTTACTTAAAACCCACCTCTCCAGCCTCTGTACGTATCCACTCCTGTTGAGGATGGCTGTTGAATTCAAGCATTGATGGGGGAAGGAAGACAGTAAGTATGTTGATAGGAGAGTATCTAAAGAAAGCAACCATGTTTCCGAATCTGCAAAACAACAAAACCATAATACTATTAGACAATGTTCTAAAAACTGGTCTATGCGGCGCCCACCTCGACAGCAGATAGATTATAACTGAAATGATCTTTTTAAAAATCCAATTTATGCGATTCAAATCGATTTTTAAATCGGTTAAAATTGGTCTGATAGATCTAAATTGGTCTAAATTTTCTGTATATGTAATTCTTTTATAATTAATCAAAATAATGTTATAATTAGACAAAAAAAAACTAAAATATATCATATAAATGTCATATATATATATATATATATATATAAACATATATCAATATTCGTTAACTATAGAGTACCTAAGCTTAGCCATTTCTTGAACATTGGCTATTGGTGCTTTAACAGCATTGAGATAATATATCTAGAGAATGAGATTGTATATTAGAGGGTTTACCCATAGAAACGATTGAAACAGATTGAATATTAGATATATATCAATTATAAATTCAAATTTCAATAAAACCATATATTTACACAAGAATTTATTTATTTTTTAAATCATCACTTCATATTGTATGAGGTTAGGTTATATTATTAAAGACCAGTTCGAAACTAAACAAGATTATTACTCCATCTATTTCATACTCTTTCAGTTTCATATAAAATGTTGTTTTAGACTTCTACACATATATTAATAAATTATTTAATTTTGCATATTTTCAATATAAAAACATCATTACTCATATATATATACACATATTTCAACCAATAAAAAATAAACAGGAGAATAAAGTTAATAAATTATGCATTGAAATCCTAAATTGACATTTAATATGAAACGGAGAGAGTAGTAAATGTCATTCTAACATTTTCTTCTTGTTACACAAAAAAAGTGTCACTTTACAAATTGCATTAGTTTTATAAATAATTTTATTGCAAATTGCATTAGTTTTATAAATATTTTATGTATCTCTAATATTATTGGTCAGAGAGATATAATTAATAACAATTTATATATATTTTCGTAACTTTTTTAACATGTGTGTAAAATGTCAATTTGATACTTATATAGAGATGGAGAGAGTATTAGTTTGTTGATTATTGAGTTTACACTGTAGTTAGAAAATAATGCAAAAATGCGTGTAGCACACACTAACATTTATTATAAACAGTGCAAACATTTATTATGCCAAATGGAATGGCATAGTCTTGGAGCAAACAGTGCATAAAGTGAGAGCAGTGCCGTGCGAAGGTTTTTGGGGCCTATGGCAAAAAACAAAGTTTTTTAAAAAATATCTCTCCTGTTATCTGTGCATTTTTAAGATCCAGATCTAGATCTAGAAATTCGATTTTGAACTGAAAGCTTGGTTGTACCTTTTTTGTCTCTTTCGCTGGTGTCTGGGTCTGTTCTCTCTCTCCTGTAGGGTCTGGCCTCCTGTTCGCCGTTTGTGGGATGGTCGAGGTGCTCTTTGCCTGGCTTTTGCTGTTTCAGATCTGATTAGTGTGTTCTTGTTGCTGCTCCAAGTGGTGGAGAAGCTGTGGTCAAGTGGAGTGCTATCTCTTGGCGTGGTGCAACGGCTCGGTTAGAGTGTTGACCGTCGCTAATCTCTGATTCTCTGCAGAGATTCTCCTGCTCCAGTTCAAGGTTGGAGCTTTGTCTCGTTTTTCCTCAAGCCGTCGGAAGTCGCAAGGTAAATCTGGTTCTGTCCTCGTCTTCCTCGTCTGTGGTTCCAGTGGTTGGGTTTTGTGGCTCTTCAGTTTCTGTGGAGCAATATAAAGAGTCCCTGTTCGTGGTTCAGACGTCAATAAGTTCGGCTGTGGTTGGTCTATTCCTATACTCCTGCTTGTCTCAGTTTTCTTCCTCTTGTGTGTGGTTATTTTTGTTATCTAGTTGGGTCTTGATGTGTTTCAGATTGTGGGATTGATGTTTTGTTTTATGGTTGTGTTATGTCTCCCTATAATTTAGGGCTTTGTCTCCCTGTAACTTAGGGCTTTGTCTCCGGAGGTTTAGAACCTGCCAGCTATTGTATTCCATCACCGAATCCTTCTCTGTTGAATCAATGAAATCTTTAGTGTGAAAAAAAAAATTCTTGCTAGAAAAAATTAGAAACATTAAAAAATTATGTATATTAAAATAAAATAAAAATATTTTATGATTTTTAAACTTTTTATACAAGATTAAATTTTACAACCTCATATAAATCATTTTCTGTTTTGCAAAGAAAATTTTAATAGATTTGTTTATATATATAGAGAGAGGTTAATATGTATACAATATTTTGTATTTTTACAATAGCTATAGTATATGGATTATTACATCAAATAATTTATGAAACACAATTAATAATTTAATAGGTAATACTTTAAGAAAACGATTAAAACATCGTAAACACGAAAACAACAGAACTGAAACTAATGAAGAACATAATTTCTTCAAAAAACAATAATATATTTATGTAGACAATCTACCACATGCATAAGATGAATATAAATATTTCTAGTAACATCCTGAAAAGACAGAAAATAATATATATTTTGGTATTTGTTTTAGTTAAAAACTTAAAATAGTTCATTTATATTTTTTTCTCTATCAATTAACTAGTAAAAAAAAAAATAAGTCAATATAATAAATGGGGCCCTAAAATTTGATGAGAAAGTTGGGGGCCTCGGAATGGATATACTCTCCAAAGCTATTCGACTAGCACGGGAATGGATCCTTGCTCAACCCACAAAACCTGCAATTCACCAACCTCCTCGCCAGCAATCTTCTATGCATCCACGACTTGATGACGACCCCTCTTGCTTCACGGACGCAGCCTGGCAGGTGTAGACAAATAAGGCAGGATGCGGGTGGGTCTGTTTAGATCATAACGATACCGTCCTGTTGCAGGGAAGTGCCAGCTTTCTCCACATCACCTCTCCTATAATGGCTTAAGCATTAGCCATTAGATCAGCTCTTGTCCACGCTCTTGAAGCTGGGTTCTCCAGAATCTGCATCAAGTCAGATTGTCAGGCGCTTGTAACCGCCATCTCCTCGAAGTCACCATCGGCTGATCTAAAGGAACTTTTATATAAAAGGCCTTTCGCTGTGCAACTTCCACCAGCAGTATGACCTTCTGAGTCTCTACGGAATTTGTCGAGACATCGAGCATCTATCTTCTCGTTTCTGTTTTGTGTCCTTTTGTTTTATTAAGCGTTCCCTAAATTCCATGGCTGATTCAATCGCCAAGTCTGCACTGTACTCTTCTATCCCCAACTAGTTCTAGTTGGTAGGATTTTATAATATTTGGTGTTCAAAAAAAAATAAAAAATTGGGAGCCTAGAACTGTTGCCTCTTTTCTTTAAGGGTAAGCACGGCTCTGTGAGAACTGTTAAATCAGCAAGCGGCCAGATAACCGTTGGGATAGATCCACAGGTGAAACAGATGTTTCTCTGTTTTCAGCTACTAAATCTATATTACACAATTGTTTTTTGTTAAATCTTTTTCAAAAAAAAACATTTATTATAAAAGGAAAATGAAATGAATGGGACAATTTTCTAAGCAACTGATACTTAGTTTTCTTTTAAAGCCCTCAGTATTTATTCTCAAGTCAATAATGCTGTTATGTTCGTAGAAAATAAAAACACCAGAACGTCTTTTACGACGCGTCGGTAATTTGACCCAACATTTCAATTTTACTTTTAACTCTAAAGTCAGAGATGGGCACATTAACTTTTCGATTGATCATCATCTATCGAGTGGCCAAAAGCTGTAAAATTCCATGGTTTCACCAACATTTTCACCTATTCTCTTGAATATCTAATTCGTCTATACTCCCTAACAAAGAATACACTAAAACTCGAATGGAACTGAAACAAAAAAGGGTAACTAATATAATTGCAAAAACAAAACAAAAAATTCTTAGTCTGCTTGTACTTGCTTATAGTGGGCTTAACTTGGTTATCAGATTTATAGGCCCAACTATTACTATTATAATTATAGGCCCATTAGTGAATTAAAAATTAATAATTCTGCATCGATATGAACGATGAAAAATCGTTATTGTCTAACACTGCGTGCTAAGCTTTCCGTCCTTGATTTCTCTGTACTAGATACATAAAATAATTTCTGAGTTTATGAATTCTAATCACTTAAATATTACTTTTGTTTCGGTTTTCTTTTCATTTATTTATAAACGAAAAATATTAGTATTGTATATTGGCACTAGATGATATTACAACCTTTAAATGCATATATATATATATATATATATATACCACTAATCCACTATTATGAGTTTTAAACTCAGTTTTTATTTTATCATTTAATTAAGAGTTGTATCCACACATACAAACATAATTTTTGATAAATATTTATTAATAAATATAATATCAATTTAACAATCAAAAACTAAATAAAATATTAAATTTATATTATTTTATGAATCTCTCAATTTGGTTTAAATTTTTAATTTATTTATTTAAAACGTTATTTTCGGATAACAACAATAATATTTTTATTTTAAAATGTGTTGTTATCTTTAACAAGTTTTATTATATTAAATTATAAACAGTGATCTAATTAGATATATTTGTTAATACAAAGTGACGTTATTAAACCAAAATTTTGTATTTGGTAATTACAAAATCCCAAAATAAATCAAAAGCAGAAGAATATTAAATCAAATCCAACTTTACGTATTATATTAATAAATTTAAATAAATTTATTGATATATGTATAGTTATATTGTGAAATATCTTCCATAACAACTGAATAAATATTCAAATAGACCAACCATGTTGACAAACAAAACATTAATATGTAGTATATAAGATAAGAACATTTCCTATCTATTATTATTTTTATTTTACGTGCTATAATAAAGAAAAATAAACTATAATCAATCTACATTAAGAAAAGATAAAATAAAACAAATAAATTTTATTCTTGCGGCCGAATAATAAGAATACAAATGAAAATAGCACGAAAAAATCACGTTAGCAAAAACATATAAATCAAATTTATTGTTATTGCCTATATACCTCTTTTAGTATTTTAATACTAAAATAAATTTAATAATTTTTTAAAAAATGCCATGACAAATTAAATTTACAACAGATATAAATCATTTTTGTTATTTTTTAAAAGATATTTTAATATTTAGTATAATGATAAATCTAATTTTTATATGTGTATATATATTACTAATTATAAAAATTAACAAATAAGAAAGAAATATAGAAATATGTAGATAGACACAAAATAAAATACATGAAATTGTCATTTGTTTTTTCAAATATGTTTTACGTTTATTTTTTGAGATAATTTTAAAAATATAATTTGTAATCAGTTAAACAATGAATTACATAATTATTTATCAAAGATATCAAAACTTTAATTAGTCTAACTAAAATTATTTATTAAAACTAATGACTCATTCTGGAATTATAGAGAACATAATAAATAAAATTATTTCGCAAATAATAATACAGTACTGCAGATAAGATAAGATAGACCGTAGATTTTGAAGATAATAAAAGTCACTGGATACAAACTTTATGTAAGAGGGAACTTTAGTTAGATCTAGTAGTAATAAGAACCATGAAAATATAGGCTGGATTTTATATATGACGTGGAAGGTTATGGAAGCTTGAACAATTGGTAGGTGGGAAAAACTTGAGTCTTCTTCAACAACAAGGTTTGGTGGAAATTTCAGATGAGATTAATTTGTAAACTATTCATAAATAAATAGATATATTGTTGAAAATTTAATTCAAGTCGGCATGAGTAAACTTACCGAACTTGTAATTTTCTTTTAAAAATATTTAAATTCCATTTCTCGTTATTTAGAGCTGATGTTCTCGTTACAAACAGTTTTTGATTGAATGAAAAAGGTATGCATACAGACAGGATACCGAAGAAAAAGGATCGCCGAAGCACATGAATTAACTCGTCTCAAAATAATTGAGGTTCATCATTGTACTATCACTAACGGAACAACAGTAACGTTTCCAAATAAAGCTAAAACATGGTACACTGATACTCTAAACGAAATAAATTGAAGTCTACTCCTCAACACACACACACACATAAACTTGAAATAATAAGATCTTCAGAGCAAATATATATGCACGAAATATGTAATTATCATAAAACAATAATAGTGTTTCGTGTACTTTTGCTATATTAGAGATCAGTATTAGTTGGTGAAACAAATATGGGGTTATAGCTGATTCTCGTGTGGTCATTATCGATATAAAGATTGGACACGAACCATGTGCAGAGTTATAACTAGATTTCATATGTCAAAAACTCATACTAGTTAACCACACATAAGTGGTCTAATGGTAAATAAATTTTAATGAGCTAATCGATCTAGATCTAGATTCGAATAAACCCCACGATACTGATACTAAATATGTGTAGCGATACCCCATATTATAAAAAAACTCATACTAGTTTCAAAAGTGATTTATATAACTTATTAGTGATAATCTATTGGTAAAGATTAATTTGAGATATAGTGTAAACCCACACGTTCTATTGACTGCTGCTGAGGATAAAGTTATTGCTACTTGGTTAAGTTTATTTGGATTTCGCCGAGAACAGTTCTTATATTAGTCAACAAATAATTTAACCATCTTCTGATCTTAATTGGAAAACATTCCATTATTCCAACCTCAGATTAAATATTGTGTTATGGAACTCACTCAATAACATGAGCATCTTCAATTCATAACATTATTTTAGTGTTAAAAATATACTAGTTTAGTATAGTTTCAACAGTTTAACTCCAACCACAACACCAAATTTAACACTAAAAGCAATTTTATAATATTATATGTATTTATGTTTTTATTTTTCATTTATTTATCTATTTATTTTATTAATAAAATAAGTAAATAGTATTTTAGTGGGATGAATAGTGTATTACTATGGTGAATAGTGTCACACTAAATTTGGTGTGAAATTATAGTGTTGCACTAAAATAGTATAGTTTTTAGTGTTGGCTTTAAGAAAATTTTTGTGTGAAAATCACATTAAAATAGTGTTTTGAAGTTGGGTTGGAGATGGCTTAAGAAATTTTTACCGGAGTTGGAATTAGATTCTATATAAAAGTGGAGATATATTGGTAAAACTTAGATAGGTTGGTGGAGCATGTAATTTCCGGTTATTACTGAGACTTGTAGCAGGTTTCAAGATAGGAAATCCAGTTATAACTATGCACATGTGGCCTCGAATCTTAACATCACGATCAATATAGTACACTTTTTAAATCTAACTTTGTTCATGTGAGACGTTGGTAGGTACAGTACAGTGTATATGTGTAAAACTGTATAAAATGTGTTTGGGTGTGTGTATATGTCGCACGGTCGAAATGGAATTGAGAACGCATGCACACGAACCACCCGTGAGTCAACAAACCAAATGGTTCGTGTGATTGGTTGACACGTGAGAGGCTCTCTACTCCAGATTTTTATCAAGCCTTGTCGTATTCTTTATATAAAGTCATCGTTGGCTGCGTGGATTCTCCACCTCCATTTTATATCTTCTTCTATAAAGCAGCTAGGGTTCCTCTCAATCCTCCTTCACAAAATTTTTTTCTTTTTCTTGTAGCTTTTAAGAATAATATTGAGACTATATATACATGGTAGATATGAAAAGAGAAGACGAAGATGATGATGATGATGATGATCAAAAGTTGTTGGGTTCGATGCTAGGCTTGTCAAAGTGAGCAATCTTATTTGTTGTCATCTTTGTTTCGTTGTCTGTTCGACCTTGGCCTCGATCCGTCCTCGATACCCTAATTATAACTAAACCTTATCGATTATTTCATTCATGCATCCATCTTAATTCTTATCATCATCAAGTACTACATGGTGTGTGATTGATCTGGATGACGATATACACATTTAGCTTCTGAGGTTTTGCATCTTTTATGGTTTAACAGGAATACTTTTAACACTAAGGCACACACGTACATACACTATACAATAGTATAAATTAGATTGAAGGTATAATATAAGTCTTTTTTTCTCTCTACATATTTAACAAAATCTGTATGGTCATATAGATATATTTTTCATTCTTTTGCATACAGATTTACATTCGATATGAAGAAACAACTATATGTAGAAACTAATGGCATGAAACACCTAAATTTACATAGAAACATTCGTGTAAAATTAAAATTTTGGTTGATCCGGTTTGAGGGGAACCGATTACCTATTGAGTATGATATACATGTGGTGTATATATATGCAGACACATATTGACATGAAAGAGTTCCATATAGCTAAGCATGTCTGTTGAATTCCCACATACGCAAAACATAAGTATATGCATGACTGTTAATTAATAATGTATGCATCTACAGAACCTACGTTTAATCATGAGGTGAGAAAAGGGCGTATTTATTGATAAGTTTAATTAAGCCTGTATATAGTGTTTAATTTATCTGACGATGGTATTTCTCACAACTTGTACACAGAACAAAGTATATTAAGAGTCGTTACTTCCTAAGGAGTCGAAAGTTTGTATTCGGTGTTTATTTTGACCATAAAGATATATGTGATTGGAAACATTTTTAAAAAAAAAGTTGTATGTTATGGTAAAAGCCAAAGCCAAGGTCGAATAAACAACGAAAATGAGATGGAATCAGATCGGGACTGCTCCTTTGACAAGTGTTTGCACTGAATCCAACAACTTCGCTGGGCTTATATACATATATGTTACTATGTATGCATGGTCCGATGGATCATGGAGTGGATTTAATTAGATGAATTTTGTAATAAAGATCAAAAGAAAAAGAAGAGAGAGATCGAGGCATATGGACCTCAAACCCTACCAACCCCCAAAAAACCCAAAACCAAACCGAACTCACATCTCTTTGTTTGTCTCTTTGTTTCCTCTCTAACCCTCAGGGTAGGTGTGTCTTTGACGCGTGATTCATGTCTTCCCACCGTTCCTTTTAATTAATTTTCATATCTATATTTAAATGTAGTCTCTTTTTAACGAATCTTTGTGGTAGGTTAAGGATCTACCCCTTTGTCCATTGAAAGATGTTTTTTTTTGACAAATCCATTGAAAGATGTTTTGCATGCTAACTATATTTAGTTTTTTTAAAAAGCGTTAGTTTTTATCATGGTGTTCAATATAGACCAGTAATTTATATAGATCACTGTACTTCTACAAAAGTTCATCCAAATATACCATACGTGAAGATATGTAATGTGAACCAGTGGCGGACCCAGGATTATATTAAACCTGGGTCAGAAAATAAATGGACTTGGGATCTAGACTAAAAAGAAATAAAAATGAGTGTCAAACAGGAGTTGAACCCAGGTTTAAGGGGTGTCAGCCAAATGAATTACACCACCAGAACAAACGAATTTCAGTGGTACATGTTTAACAAATCAAAGTTATAAATTTAATGGTGTGTCAGCTGCACCCCCTCCTCTCCACATGGGTCCGCCACTGATGTGAACCATCCAATAGTCTATCGTGAATTCTTTGAATGAGATGATGCCAATAAGATATATTAGCTACATTTTTCGTTTTTATACTTCTTCCTCCCTTTTTATGATTTGGATCATGATAGAGATAGTAAATGCTTGAAAATAATAGTATGCTAATCGTTAAATAGCAAAATCAAACATTAGCAAGCTGGGACAACATCTTTAGCTATACCCAAATATGTGCATATAACAAGAAGTTCGAATCCAAGTTTCCCATGTTTCACATTTCACATGCGTTTCATCCATAACAGCCTACGAAAAATTCATCACCGAATATATATTACGCATCCGAATAGATGATACGGTGCAGGAGAATGTGACAACTACGGTTCTAATAATAACAAAAACATATAAATAAATAAGTATATATTAATTGAGAAAAAGTTGCAATGGTCAGTATTAACTGATTTAACCACAAACACATATTAACTGAGAAAAAGTTGCAATGGTCAGTACATGAATGAAGCCTTTTTATACAGACTTTTTATATATACTCTCTCTGTCCCATTTTTAGTGATGTTTTAGGTTATTGCACGTAGATTAAGAAAACATATATTCTTATGTAGTTTATCTTGGTAACATAAAAATACATTAAATAAAACTAGTTTAAACCAATAATAAAAAAGTACAGTATTTTATAATTGGTCATAAAATTCAAATCATATTAAATTCTATATATATTAGTGAGAATATCACTTAAAATAGGACAAATAAAAACTCTAAAACACCATTTAAAGTAGAACGGAAGGAGTATTTACTATTTGAACAAGAAGCAGCGAACTATTTTATTCAAGACATAATTATAGTTAAGTATCTCATTAGTGGAAAAGGAAATAAAGATGTGGGAGGTGTATGATATTTGAATTACTAACACTAAAATTGATGGAGTTCCAGACGAATGAAGTCCTACCTTTAAAACTAAATGTTTCTATACTCCATGAAAAATACAGAATGGATTGTTAAAAAAAATGAAGACTATTCTCTGAAATTGCTCCGTAATCGATGATGGCACACCACATTTTTTAGCATGATTCTAATGCATGCATGAAAAAGTCATGACATTCATTAAATTTTGAATAAGTGGATGATGTTTGGTGTAATAGATGATCGATTATGTCAAAAGAAATAGAGAAGTAAGATATTTCTTTGCAGCTACCAATGTGTTTTGCGTCATTTTCAAATTTCAACTAACGATACCTTTTTCAGTCAAATTTTTTTTAACAAAACCCTTTCTCAAATGCTCTTATTTTATGAAGTTCAGTAGGCTCCGTCTGTCAAAGCCCATTTGGCCCAAAAAGAAAAAGAAACTAAGAAATGTACAATATTTAGGTGTTACCTTGTTAGTTAGGTTGTAAATGGCAAAATTTACATTACATCAGCTCTTATTTGATGAAGTTCGGTAGGCTCGTCTGTCAAAGCCCATTGCCCCCCCCCCACCCCCCCACACCAAAGAAAGTACAATATTTAGATGTTACCTTATTAGTTAGGTTGTTAGTAGTAAATGGCAAAATTTACATTACATCAATACTTTTCCTTTTAATTTATTTACATCTTTGAATTAATAGTACATTCAATTGTTGAAAAAGTGACCATCACTACTCTATGTGATGTTGGATATGATGGTTATGCTGATTTTTATGCCTAATCTATATATTCTTGATCAAATGCTCATATACAATTAATTAGAAAATTAATCTCAAATTGCTCCTTTCTAATAATTCATTTGTATTCTATTTATTTTTAATAAAAAAATTATCAAAAGATTGAAAAACTTTAACATATTTATCTATTATAACAGATTCTATCATCTACGCTTTAAATCTAATTCATTCTTTTCTTTTATCACAAATTAAAACTTAGGTCTCTTTTTCTGAATCCAAATCTCTTGTATGTTTTAGAAGTATATATAATAAAAACAAAAATCCTAATAAAATAGATAAATCCAATAAATGTGTAATTTTTATGAATAACGATGACAGAAAAAAAGAGAAAAGAGAAAATGAGTAATATATCCAATTCTCAAAAAAAAAAAATGAGTAATATAGGATAGAGATCATATGATTGACATTTGAGCGATGGTCGTATTTCACGACCTGCCCTATAATTTCTATTTTCTAGTACCTTTTATTTTTATCCAACAAAAAGAAAATAGTAACGGTGATATTTGTTCTATAAAAGAGTTAAATTATCTTTTGAAAAAACGCTATACTTTTCTGAAAACGGATACGAACTTCGTATAAATTTGTCTGTCAAAAAAAAAAAACTTCGTATAAATCGTAAAGAAAAGAAGGAAAAAAAATATTAGTGCTGTTCACCGCAGCTTTGTGTGCGCCGAAGCATGACTTGTCCGCTTCGGACAAGTAAAGTGAAACCCACAGATATCAAACAATATCGCATTTAAAATAGTTAAATCCGCGTGTCACGTTTGGATATGAAATGACCGTCCATTCAATCGTAGCCGTCCAATCCAAAAATATCTAAAGCCACAATGTTAATACCATGTTCCCGAACGTTCTTGAGACGAGATATTTTTTGGACACCCAAAAAGTTCTAGAAATTCTGTTGTAGGATTCTTCTTCCGCATAACCGCCATTGCTGTCACCTCCTTACTTTATATAAGCCCCAAGAGCTTCATTATCTTTCCCGTGCTATGTAATGTGGTAAAGATTATATCACATATATAAGTAATAACCAATGGAAGGTGGTTTTGTGGCAACGTCGGAGTCTTATTACGAAGTTCTTGGCGTGGCCGTTGATTCCTCGGCGGAGGAGATACGACGAGCTTATCGGAAACTGGCTATGGTTGGTCATTGCTGCTTCTTGTTTAAGAGTACTTGAAATCTTTTTTATATAATGAAAGGAAGATTAAAGTTCTTTACGTTTTTTATATTTGTTTTGGTGAAGAAATGGCATCCTGATCGATGGACGAAAGATCCTTTTAGGTCAGGAGAGGCGAAACGAAGGTTTCAGCAGATTCAAGAAGCTTATTCAGGTAAGGATCAGTTCAGACTCTAACTTGAGGTTGTTCTGTTTGTCAGACACTGACATTGTTTTGTGGTAACAATTCAGTATTGTCGGATCAGAAGAAACGAAGTTTGTACGATGTGGGACTCTATGATACTCAAGAAGATGAGGTATTATTATATGATGTTAATTGCGTTTTAATGATGTTGTAGTTAGTTTTGTTGATTACAAATCGCTGATTTGTTTCTGTTACTGATGTAGGGATATTATGACTTCGTTGAGGAGATGGTTTCTCTTATGGCGCAGACGAGAAGAGAGGTAGAGAGCTCTTTTTCTTGTAGCTTAACTTTACTCTTTATCCTTTCTTTTGTTCACACAGACGTTAACGGTGTGATAATGGTTGCGTGCAGGAAAAGCAATACAGCTTGCAGGAGTTGCAGACAATGGTCGATGATATGGTCTATGAGTTCCAATCAGAACCATTATTCCAGAACCAACCAGCGGGAATGAAATTCGACCTGAACCAACCGGCAGATTGGTCCTCGCATATGTCTCTTCCGGTCTCAAGCTTCGAGTTCTGTCCTCAGAGCAGCTACTGTAACTAGATCAACATACTCAATAGTCTGGATTTTAAACTTTCATCTTACGGAACAACGATTGAAGAACCACGGTCCTTGGCCTCAGAGTCTCATGACAGTCTACAGTTTATTTTTACTTGTGGGGCAAGAATCTCATGCTCTGGGAGTTTTCACGTTTTGCTGTTTGTTGACAAGTAGCCCTCGAAATGTTGCCAGGGTTGTGTGAATAATGTTTGTAACGTTTCAGAACGCGTAGGTCTGTAATTGCGTTTTTTCTAGTGCTTTTGTACTGTTGAACTATCACCGGACAGAGAAGTTGAAAACCATTGCATATCTTAGCCCAATTGTCTCTTACCAACTTAGCAGGGGCCCAAGTCTTATTCCGGCCCAAGTTCTTATCTGAATCAAAGCGCAGAATAGAACGATCTTATAGGTAAAGACCTAATCGTCTTAATGGGAGCCAGTCCATAAATTCTTAGCTGCCTGTGTTGAACTCAGAAGCTACCAAAGAAAACAATTCCTTTGGTATACAGTATGAAAGGTCTCTGCTCTACAGTTTTTCCCGAACTATTCCTCAATTATGTCAAACCATTATTACGCATCTACGTGTGCCTTTTCCAACAAAATAAAACCATGCTAACATAAATTCTTCTTTTATTTTTATATGTTATTTCTAGAGTTTTATTTTATTTAAATCTATAGAGGATGGATTGAATTTTGAATTAGAGCACTAGCATCCATGAAGCTCTAACAAGGGTTTCTCACAAGGTATATTAGTTTAGATTGTTACTATGATAAAAATTTAAGTAAAGAAAAAGAAGATAGACCAATAGTAACAAAATTCAAATGAACCTGAGGATTTTTCTTTTTTGAAGTTTTCAGATGCGAGACTGTCTTTTTATTCTCTCCTTTACTTTTTATTTTTTCATGACTTCCTATTTTCTTAATATTTATTAGGAAAAAAATTGGTTTGATAGACGAATGCTCTTAAGTAATTTTTAATTGTACGTGAAATAAGAAACTGAGAAATCGTTGATGGATTGATGAGTAGAATCACTAAGAGATGATAAGGTATACTACACAATCCACCAACACTAAGAAAAGATATATTTTCTAATCGCCTAGTATTCCTACTTTCATGATATTATTAGAGACAGCGACCATCTCACGCTTTTGCTACAATATTTACACGCTACACAGTCATTCAGATACGCTTTTAACATTCAAAACCAGATTACTATCTATCATTGTATGACCAAAACCTTGGTCACAAATAATTGGAAACCTTTGGGCTTTATATTTTATCAAACAGTATAATTTACGTTCTGGTGGACGGTGGATCATATGCTAATAATTCCACATTGTTAATCTTTTTTAATTAAAGCTAGATAGTAATTGAAACGTGGGGCCCCTTAATTCAAGCTCCAACTCACATGTGATAGCCGACGATTTCACAATACAATGTATTTTCTTCTTCATTAATTTCATAGCATAATGTAAAGTATTATTATAGTATTTTCATCTTTAGCTATCAATAGAAAAAACGAAAAATTTGACAAATGTATACACTAGTCTTGAAGAAGTATATCAGTCCCATGCATCCTCTTAGCAAACAAGACCACCTTCGTAAACGTAGACATTACGTATAAGCAAAAAAAAAGAGAAAAAAATACACAAAACTCTTTATTCGATTCTTAAAACAATTCTCAACATGCCGGCGACTTCTCACCGTTTGAAACCTCTCGTTGTCGCTATCTTCATCGCGATCGCGTTTCCGATGATGATCAACGCATTGGATTCTCCAGCCGCAAGAAAACTCGATGAGGAACCAATAAAGTGCACGCCATGTCTCCAAAAGCCTCCCCCTCCTCCGTCACCTCCACCACCGTCTCCTTCTTGTCCTCCTCCACCACGGCCTCCTTCTCCCCCGAAGAAGTCTTACTGTCCGCCTCCTCCGTCGACTTACATATACATGACGGGTCCACCAGGAGAGTTGTATCCCGTTGACCAACAGTTTGGAGAGGCTGCTGCAAAGAGCTTAGGGGTCGTGAAGATCTCTGGCCTGATCGCGTTTGGAGTTATGGGGTTCTTGATGATCATGATTTGATGGATTTTCCATTGTTTGATCGTCTCATAGATTCGTTTTGCTTGAACGGATCGGTATAATGATGTTCCTGATAACTCTTAGTTATTTCCGGTGAAATTAACGATTTGGATTATGTTTTTATCTCAAGTTAGGACCGATTTATCATTTTTCGTTGTATCAACAATTCTAATGAATATGCTTATTCAATTATTTTTTGTTCGCAGAGGTATTTATTCTAGAAGTATGTGATGATATATCCTTGAACTGGAATGTTTATTGAATAGTTAGATCAAATGTTTTTTTTCCTTAGGTTACAAACTTGGTGTAGTTAAGAGTTTTTTTTAACTTGGTGTAGTTAGAGTTTTTTTTAACTTTGGTATAGTTAAGAGTTAAAAATGCGATTTTAGAGTAATTCCTTTGTTAAGCTAGGAGCAAGAGAAAACGTAGCGAATTTTCGTATGAAAGTAATAAAAAGTGATTACATTTGATAGAACATTTCAAGACAAAGTCAAATGTTGTTGTCATCATCAGAATTCTTGCGCGAGAGAATTAATTCCCATTTGGGAGGCTTCACCGAAACGTAGGTGGAAAGAACAAACATTTAACATAAGATGCCAAGCCAGAAATTTTCATTTCATCTTTCAAATTCTTAATCGATTAATATTTTTACGATGTATTTACTTTAATAGCCTCTAACAATTTGCATACTGAATCCAAAATTTGTCTAAACGCTGTAACAAAAACACTAAAGAAAAATCATTTATAGCGTGTCTAGTGAATGAGGAGCTAAAATAGTAAAACTTTATAGGCAGAACGGTTTGCTTAAATGGAAAAATATCCACCGTCTGTGTGTATTATTGCCACACTCATCTCCTTTGCTTTCTTAAAAACATATAAAGAGAACAGATAACAAAGGATGGAAGAGAAGAAAAAAACAAGAATAAACAGATTAGGCTTCCCTTTTTTTTTTTGATCAAAGGCTTCCCTATTTCGTTTTTTTTTTAGAGGCTTTCCCATTGTATAATTGGATAAGGTGGGAAATAATAGAGCAAATCACAGCCTGGGCTTAGTTATAAGCTCTTATCATCTAAAGCTACTAGCTAGTGATACACATGCATATGATATATGTCGTGGCTTTTTTCATGCCGTGTGTAAGAATATTTTCCAAGTGGTCCTCCATTAATTGGGAGTTACAACTTACAACAAAAAAGGATAAGCATGCATTTGGTACCTCTTACACACGAAAATATTTACATGATTTTTGTTCTAAAATAAAGTTTGGGCTAAATATTATATATGTTAATAACGAAAAAGAAAATCTTCTTTATTTCTTGAGAAAGAGAAATTAGTTGTTACTAGATGGGCTTAACATTATTCTCTATATTTTCTTCCCTCCTCTGGTTATAGCAACTAGCAAAAAGCGCGGACATCTCCAACTCAACTCTATTTATTACTCCTAATGAAATAAAATTGAATATGGAATAACAAATACTCCAACCCAATTTTATATATCACTTTATTTTGAAGTCCAATTCTATATATCATTCTATTTTGAAGTTTACTCCATTTATAGAGTAATCTATTTTTTGTTTGTTAATGACTCTATTATGGAGTGAAAAATAGAGTAGGATTGAAGCATTTTTACTCATATTCATTTTTACTCAATTTTTTTTTAAAAAAATAGAATTTTACATTGGAGATGCTATAACAAAATGCGAGCAACTCATATTTTCTATTAACCGTGTAATGTAAAGTTTAAACGTTTCACATATATACGTTCGGGAATTTTGACGTTGCATATAATACTAAATACTCTAATGTTAATATAACCGCCAATATGTATGCCGTTTAACATTTAAATATAGTACTGTTATCTTAATTCATATTCATTATGTATATCAAGCGGCGACTTGGATCATTCATGGATTCCTCGAAGAAGGACAAAATCATACAGCCAAGCCAAGTATCATAATTTACATGACAACAAGTGTATCGGAACCACAATACACGTTAGATCTCATTGACATTGTTAGTCGTCATTATTCAGCATTTTCATCACTTGTCTTTTGTGGCTTTTTTTTTTTTTTTTTTTTTTTGCAACCTTTCATTTCATTAACTTAAACTCCAAACATACAATAATTGTGGCTTGTCTTAAATCACTTAAATGGGTATATATTTTTTATTGAAAACATGTAACCAAACTGTTTCTTAAAAAAACCCTTAACTTAATGGTTTCCACTTTCCACTTGAACTCAATCACACAACAGTCTAAGAGAGAAAAAAATAATCTCCTACTTCTCTCTTTTCTCTTACTAAAAACATTTGTTTGCTTATCATTAAAAAAATCTTTCATAAAAAAAGAAAACGATAGCCATGATGAGTAAAAGTTGCCGTCACCTCTTAAGTCTAGTGTTCGTCTCCACTCTTCTGAGCTTCCCGTTCATAACCATATCGGAGACGCCGTGTCCTTACCCTTGTTACCCACCTCCAACTGGCGGGGGCTCAACTCAACCGGCGGGTTATTACCCTCCTCCAACCGGTTATTATCCTCCTCCAGCTGGTTATTACCCTCCTCCAACTGGAAATGTACCGAATTACCCTTCTCCACCGTACGTCGGAGGTGACTCAGGCGGAGGATATTACGGTCCTCCACCGCCTGACCCTATAATGCCTTACTTCCCGTACTACTACAGAAAGCCTCCTCATCAGACGGATCAGTCATCATCTTCATCTGTTTCACTGGGATCAGTGGTCAAGATTGTAACGGTGGCAAGTGTTCTTGCGTTTCTTCTGGGTAACGTCTAGTTTATGAGTTAAATGTTATTTTCGATGGTTGAAACTTTATGCTACTTTATTACTATATAAGAAGTGCGGTGATGCTATATGATATGCTTTAGTTAGTGTAAAGATGAATCAACAAGTTGGAGAAAGGGTTTAAACCTATAGGCTTAGAACTTTTGCTTTTGCATTATTGTTATGTTTAATTACATCATGTTGTTATTGTCGCGATTAGCCTAGTCGCGATGTCTTACATTAGGATAAGTGCAATACAACCAATGTGGAGAACGTCACTTTCGGTTGGTGTGACTTGTAGGTGGATGTTATTGAATGGACAACTGCACTTAATTCACGTTAAGAATTTTCTTTATATTAAAAAACATTATAAAATAACACAAACACTACACTAAAGTTATGATTTAAAAACTACCTCTACTTTTTAAGCAAAAAAAAAGAGCTTAGAACCGTCATATATTTTAAATTAACAACTCTTTTTATAGGTTAAGTAAAAATAACTAAATCATTTGAAACTCCTTTCTAGAATTTTAGTAACTACAATGCAGTATCTTCGAATCTTGATTACTGTGTTTTTTCACCACCCACAAACATGCTTCGGAACTTGCCAAATTATCATCCCTTTTCAACTTTTATGTAAACTAAGAGAGAGATTTGTAGAACTGTTGTGTGTATTGACATCGATGATAGCTCATGTACATATATACTTGTTACAAGATACTCTAACAATATGATCTCTATGATATCACATAATCTTCGCAGTCCTTATCACAATCTTCAGAACTTATCTTCAACCGACTTCACTCTTATCTCTTGACCGTTACGTCGGTTATCTTAACCACCTTAACCATCCTTAACACTCCCCCTCAAGTTGGAGAGTGTAAGTTGCGAACACCCAACTTGCTGAGAAGATAGTGAAACTGTACGCTGCCCAACGCTTTCGTCATTATGTCCGCCAACTGCTCCGTAGTCCTGACATGCCTCGTGACGATGAGTTGATCTTGCACTGCGTCTCGTACACTATGGCAATCAGCTTCTATATGTTTAGTCCTCTCGTGAAAAACTGGGTTCGCAGCTATGTATAAAGCAGATTTGCTGTCACAAAACAAATCCATTGGTGCCTTGTGATGAACTCCCAAGTCTGCAAGTAGACGCTTCAACCACTTCAGTTCTCGCAGTGCTGCAGCCATCGCTCTGTACTCTGCCTCCGCTGATGAGTGCGACACCGTGTCCTGTTTCTTGGTTTTCCAAGACACCGGTGAATCTCCCAAAAGAACAATATACGAAGATAGTGAACGACGACTCAGGGGGCATGATGCCCAGTCGGCATCACAGAATGCTCGAATATGTAAGTCACTGACCGCTTTCAACATGATTCCCTGTCCTGGCGACCCCTTCAGATATCTCAACACACGAACCACTGCATCCCAATGAGACTCCCGTGGCTTATGCATCACTTGTGACAGCACGTG
This sequence comes from Raphanus sativus, assembly GCF_000801105.2. NCBI lineage: Eukaryota > Viridiplantae > Streptophyta > Magnoliopsida > Brassicales > Brassicaceae > Raphanus > Raphanus sativus. Next base: position 3,595,606 of record NC_079519.1, on the reverse strand, counting down.
AACAGCATAACTCAACTCAGGGCGCGTTATAGTGAGGTATACAAGCCGCCCAACGTATCTACGAAACCTCACCGGATCCTTGTAGAAAGGACTCTTGTCAGACAGGAGCTTGTGGTTCTGTTCCATAGGCGTTGAAACAGGCTTGCATCCTAGGAGTCCTGCTTCCGACACAATGTCCAGTGCATACTTCCTCTGTGATAGAAACATCCCCTCTGGTCCCCTTGCTATCTCGATGCCCAAGAAATATTTAAGCTTTCCGAGGTCCTTCATTTTGAAACACTTGCTCAGATGCGTCTTGAATTTGGTCACCATCTCAAGATCACTGCCCACAATTACGAGATCATCCACATAGATGAGCACCCGCAAGCTTTTCCCGTGTCTGATGTATGTGAACAACGAGTAGTCGCTGTATGACTGTTTGAACCCGGCTTGCTTAAGTGCAGTTGTGAGCTTCTCGAACCAGCACCTAGGCGATTGTTTCAGTCCATACAAAGACTTCCTAAGCCTGCAAACTTTGTTGGGATCACTTGCCTTGAAGCCTGGAGGCAGCTTCATGTACACTTCTTCTTTCAGATCTCCATGTAGGAATGCATTTTGTACATCCATCTGATGCACCTCCCAATTCCTAGCCACTGCTACCTCCAACAGTGTCCTTACGGTCGTAAGCTTAGCCACCGGCGCGAACGTCTCCTCATAGTCTTCTCCTTCTACTTGCTTATTGCCACACACGACGAGCCTGGATTTTCCGCGTTCTATCGTACCATCTGCATTGAACTTGTATTTATACAGCCACGCACAACTCAACGCCTTCTTTCCTTTTGGCAGGTCAGTGACATCCCATGTGTGCTGATCTTCCAAGGCAACTATCTCTGTTCCCATGACACCGTTCCAGAATGGATCTCTCACCGCCTCTTTGTAGCTGCGTGGAGGTCGAGCTGCAGTGATCGCTGCCAAGAATGCCTGATGTTTCTCGGAGAAAACCGCGTCAGTAACATAATCAGAGATGGGATATGAGGATGTTTTACCTGAACACGAATTAGATGACGCTGATGGAGCCGGCGAAGTGGCGTGGTTGCTATGTTTATCGGGAAGACATCTCGCATTATATGTGACATAGTCCCGAAGCTTCACTGAAGGCTGTGAATTGCGATGTCCTCTACCAAGAGCCGGTTCTGTATCCTGCACCACCTCTGTTTCATTCTCAGTCAAGCCACTCGGTTCCACAGTCTCTGCAGCGATACATCCTGTTTCCACTGTGTCAGCAACCTTCTCCACTTGCGCTGTTTCTGCACCTAGATCGTCAGCACCTGTTGGTTTACTAACTTCAGTGCTCTGTTTTGACTCGAGAGAGTTCATGATGATGACTTCTTCATCACTCCCCCTCGTCTCAGGCATTATCTCCAATGTCTCTGTTCCTGGAACCAGCTCGACCCCAATCTTAGGTGTGATCTTCTCCTTGTCTTGATATGGAAATATTGACTCGCTAAACTCCACATCTCGTGACGTAAAGATTTTATGTGTCTCCAAATCGTACACCTTCCATCCTCTTTTCCCGAAGGGATATCCAACGAAGACGCATCTCCGACTCCGTGGTTTGAACTTGTCTCTGTCCCTTCTCATGTTGTGCGCAAAGCACAGACATCCAAATGTCTTCATGTCTGTATACGAGGGAGCTTTGCCGTATAGGCACTCATATGGGGTTTTCCCTTGTAACAGACTTGATGGAGTTCTGTTGATGACGTGTGCGGCAGTTAGCACGCTTTCTCCCCAAAACTTCACTGGGAGGTTAGCCTGAAACATGATCGATCTGGAAACGTTGAGTATGTGACGATGCTTCCTCTCTACTCTTCCGTTCTGTTGAGGAGTCGCAACGCACGATGTCTGATGTAATATCCCATTCTCAGCGAAGTACCTTGACAGACACGTGAACTCTGTTCCGTTATCGCTTCTTACACTTTTGACTGGCTTGCCAAACTGTCGCTCGACTAGACGACAGAAGTTAGGAAGTACTGTCTTTACTTCTGACTTCTCAAGGAGCAGATGGATCCATACAGCTCGGGAGAAGTCGTCTACAATGGTAAGAAAATAGACAGCCCCACACGAGGACTTTGTTCGGTAAGGGCCCCATAAATCAACATGAATCAATTCAAACGCAACTGAAGCTTTATTAAGACTCTCAGAGAATACTCCTCGAGTTTGTTTAGATTGAAAACAGATTTCACAACCACCAAATTTATCAGAACTTTCAAGAACACCAGACACAAAAGGTAAAAAAGCCAAAACACCAAATGAGGGATGTCCCAATCTGCGATGCCACAAAGTCTTGTCTTCTGCAGCCTTAACTCTGAGACCTCTCGCCATTGTCACATCCCGATAAACATAGATACCATCCCGTCCTTCACCTGCTCCAATCAGGGTCCTCGTAAAACGGTCCTGCAAAATGCATAAGGTATCAGTAAACAAAGCTAGGCATTTTGTCTGTTTGAGCAACTTAGCAACTGAAAGCAATGTGCAGTTCAAGTTGGGCACAAACAAGACATTTTCCAAGACAAGTTTATCAGACAGCTTCAACGATCCGGCCTGTGTAGCCTGTACTTGGCTGCCGTCCGCGAAGTGAACTGGACATCCCACCATCATACGTAGGTCAGTAAGAAGACGCACATCTCCCGTCATGTGGTGGGACGCACCAGTGTCAAGTATTACCTCTCCAGTCTGATTCTTACCATTCAACTTCTCAGGTATGGGAGTCGGTCTCTGCTGTTCGAGCAGAGCAGTTAGCGACGCCCACTGCTCATGTGTCAACACCTGAGCTCCTGATCCAGCGGAAGCCGAAGCCTGTGTTGCGTTGGACCTAGCTTGGTTCCTGCCACGACCTCTTCCTCTTCCGCGACCTCCTCGCTCACCGGATTGATTCCTCTCGGTCCACCATTCCGGGAAACCAATGATCTGCCAGCAATCCTTCTTGTCGTGCCCACTTCTTCCACAATGAGAACACGTCCCCACACGACTTCTAGTAACTGCTGATGCTGATCCATTTGACACCAAACTATCAGACTGAGTAAAGTCCGACTTTGCCATGAAGCCGACAGCATCCTGTTTGGGCTCCGTACGCGAAGTCAAGAGTCTTCGTTCCTCTCTTACCACTCTCTGATACACAGAGTTAAGGTCTGGGAGAGGCTCCATGCCGATGATGTTCGTACAAACGTTTCCGAACCTTGCATCATCAAGCCCCATGAGGAACATGTGCACTCTTTCTTCTTCATAGTTCTGAGCAATCTTCTCCGAAGCTCCACATGTGCAGTTGGGAAGGGGCTGAAAACTCAGTATCTCCTCCCACTTCAGTGACAAGCGTCCAAAGTATTCCATGACGCTGGAACCATCCTGCTTGCACGCAGCTAACTCTGCTTTGAGTTGATGCACTCGAACAGAGTTCCCAACCGAGAATCTTCTCCTGAGATCGCTCCACATCTTACAAGCGTCAGCGGTGAAGGTGACAGTCGACCTGATCACGGGGGATATGGATGCTCTAATCCACCCCACAATCATAGAATTGACTGTTCTCCATAGCTCGGCTTCCGTCGGTTTCTCCTTTTCATCTGGCATCAACAAGGTACCATTGATGAATCCGATCTTACGCTTCGCACGAAGCGCGTTCTCCAATTCTGATGCCCACTCGGCATAATTGTCACCATTCAACGACACCGGAGAGATCGAAACACCCGGGTTGTCTGAATGCGACAGGAAGTATGGCGACGTCATGTTCGAGACCGGCACCGCCAGACTCGCATCACCACCGCTACCAGCGACTGCTAAATCTTCTGTTTTCGACATGATAAGTCTTTTTACGTTCTCTTCTCTCTTTTAGATTCAGACGGATCTTCAGATTAGCTCTGATACCATGTAAACTAAGAGAGAGATTTGTAGAACTGTTGTGTGTATTGACATCGATGATAGCTCATGTACATATATACTTGTTACAAGATACTCTAACAATATGATCTCTATGATATCACATAATCTTCGCAGTCCTTATCACAATCTTCAGAACTTATCTTCAACCGACTTCACTCTTATCTCTTGACCGTTACGTCGGTTATCTTAACCACCTTAACCATCCTTAACATTTTACACCTAATTTTTTTTTGTCTTTGTTCAAAGGAACTATTTGTTTTGTAAACTTCAATAGGTCATAGTCCTCAATGGACAATGTTTTTTTTTTTTCTGAATAATGGTCCAAAAAATTTCATAACTAATAAAATTATCTGTACTATGGATATGTATATGGAGGCATAGCATAGACAGCTCAATTTGACATGATCATAATTTATAATAATCTGATAAATTTGTTTTACTAATTTTAAATATTTTTAGCTTAATCAAATTTAAATAATATACTGGTAGATAGAATAACTTGCACCCTTTTAAATATATTTATTTATTATCCATTTACTTAGACAAGATTAATTGTTTTATGTCAGGATTTAAAATATTACTATGCAGAGTTTTCTTATTGGGATAACACGTACTTAGCAGAGTTACAAGTTTAAGCTTAAGAGAATAATAAAAGGATAGGATGATAATAGATGGCAACGGAAGGCGAACTACCACATGTCCTTTTAGTTCCCTCTCTTACCAAGCTTCTGTTTTGTTTCAACGGCCATAAAGTTACCCTTTTGCAAACCCGAATCTTTAGCTTCACTCTGTTTTCTATTACCCACCATTACCTTTACCATTCTACCTTCTTCAAAACCGTGCTTATCACCAACTCTTGAGACCGCCCTGTTAGTACTTGGAGGCTGAGGTCGTGCTTCGTGGTCTTGATGGTGCCACTTTAGATAGCTCGGTCTGAAAACGTTTTAAAGAATGCAAGTTTAAAGTATTGAGTTGATCGCGTAGCTATTTTCTTGGAGTTCTATAATTTTTTTTACACTTGCCGGTCAGACAAAGATTGTAACCGTAGAGACAGACATACCTTGTTACGAGACACCGGTCTAGTACCGGTGTTGTAGAATGAAGGCATTGGTGTTGCCTTGAAGTTGAGGCTTTTTCTGTATTGCTTCATCTCAGCTTCTGCCTTTTGCTGCATCCAAAATGTTGGTCCAAACCAATCAGATTTTTTTTTTTGGGGTTGAGTGTCAAAAGACATGACAAGTCTAAAATTCAAAGAGAGACTTGGAGATGATGATGATGATACCTGTGTCTTCGCTTGAACCTTGTTTGTCTCTGTCTTTTTAGCATGTATTTTCTCCTCCAGTTTCGTATAGAACTAAAACCAAAAGGGAGGTTCCATAAGATTTTTGCTTTAATCAAAGAATAAATGCTAGCTTTCTTGAATAGAAAGAAAAAAAAACCTCCTTTCTCTTCTCAGCTCGTTCGCTACATTTGAAACGGAAACTGGTAGCACAAGTACTCATCTCCAGCTTAGCAGAATAAGAACCAGTCTTGGGTCTGCACGTGACAAAACGGTTAAGATTGTAATTGTTGAAGCCCGATTACCTCAAGAAAACATTAGAGTTGGTCTTAGTATTTTTATTAAACCTGTTTGTGCCAAGAGGAGCTCGAGTCTCTATTTTCTTAGATGTTGAAGGTCGAGATTCAACAGTTTTCTTCGGTCGTAGCTCCTTTTGGCTGGCCACAAAACCAATTAGGTCTTACAAAAATGTACCTCTTGACATCAACATTTAGGTTACAATTTTTTTCTCTATGGAAATAAAAGTAAGAAAATACCTCTTGGCATCAACTTTTGTTTTAGAATTAGCACTTAAAGAGGAACCCTTTGTCCTCCCGGAAGCAGCTTTTGGAGTTGCGTCATGTCTCTTTGTAGACGCTTTAGACACACTCACAGCTTTAGGACTAATAGGTTTTGTATCTGGCAAAGACTTTGGACCACATACATAGGAGGAGGGTCTTTCCGTAACATCAGATGCCTGTAGACCAAGAAACATATTTAAGTTTAGATGTCTGAATGTATTAAATAAACATCAACAAGTAGTCACACATTTTCTTGAACATGTTCAACGAGTCTTGATTCTGTTTCTTGAACTTCAGTGCAATGATCTTTATCCTTATCATCATCATCTCGAACCTCAATCTCTAGTGGCGTCTCTTGTTGTCCAAGATCCTCCTCATAGCTATCTTCTTTAATAGATATGCACTCCACTGGAACGACTTCATCGGTGTCCAAAGAAACATCAAGAGTCACGTGGTCAACACCACCTTCTTCATCAAGCTCGATCACATCATCCGAGTTCACAACAATCTCATCATAGCTCACACAATGATCACTCTCCTCTACATATTCACACTGAATCTTTGGTTGGTCGAGTACGTAGTTACAAGGACTCTCTGATTGACTCGTGTTCTCCGAGAAACTCCCATCAGACCGATAATCCTCGAAGCTTTCAGTTGCATCATCATCTGTTTGACGGACACCCCAAGTCTGAGATTCAATAGAAGACGGAACTCGCATCCCTCTCTTCTTGAAATGAGCTTCGAAGTGAGCTTTCATCTCGGTAACAGAGCCAGGTTTAGAGCACTTGTCAACTTCTTCAAGATACCTATTGTGTGAAAATGACGATCTCTTCTCCCATGATAACCCTTCTTCCTCGAACCTCCCAAACGATATCGATCCAGAGTGTACAGAACTCCCCTGCATCAAGATTCATCAACCAATAAAAAGACCAAACCTAAAGAGCTCATGTTATATTGATACCCTTAAGACCACAACTTCCACGACATAACGTAAAGACCAAACAAGCAAAAACAGTTTGGGTGCTATACAAGTTAAGTAACAAGAAGCATGAAACAGAGTTTAACTGCAGAAGAAGTTACCTGAAAACTAAGGCTAAAGGGTTCTTGAATCTCGCTTCCTGCCATTGTATCTCTTTCTCATTCAATGAAAAATGTTAAACCATTGAAGTAGAGAAGAAGAGGGATCGAGATTGGTAGACGAAAGGGTGAAAGAATCATGTCATGTGCTTTTGTTTTCTTTTTTTTTGTCTTCTTCTTCTCGTTAGATGTTGGATGGTCACGTTCTCCGTTATCACGCCCGTTTATTTCGGGTTTGAGTTAACACGATCAACGGTCCATATGCTTTGTTTTAAAGTGTAAACCGGCGGTTTTCTTCAACTGACGGCAGATTTGATCTAGTTTTTTTCTTTTTCTTTAAGTGGCAGGGTTACGCCACGTGATAAAACTCCACTACATATTTTTTTGCCAAAGTTTTATATTTAAAAATTGTGAGGATCCAGATAAGAATTTTCCTCGAGCCCGTAACGATTTTACGTTGGGAGTTTCAAAGTCTACTAGCTAGGTGTGGTCCACACCGTGTTGAGCAGCATACGATGCATTTCTAGATTGGGCTGATAATTTTAGTGGGCTTGGGCCGTGATTTTAAATAATTAAAAGGCTCACTCAAGATATTGGATCATGTGTATATCGATAAAAGGCCCTAATTTTAGTTTGATATTAATTTCCGAATATTGTTAATACTGGGTCATAAAAAAGAGTTTGACAGAAAAAAAAAAGATTTTTAATACCAAAACATTATGGACCATGTGCAATTTGTACTTTGGGCACATAGCAAAAACCGAGTTTAGTAGCGAATGAACTTCTTTCATTGTTTATGGGTATGAACTACAAAAGTATTACTCTTAGAGTTTTGTATAGAGTCAAACATAAAAGGGTTAAGCGAATGGCAAGGTCTTCTATGGTAGTTTGAATTTTGTTCTTGCGATCTCTTTCATCTGGTAGCTTCTCCTCCATTCGTCCATAGCAAAGTCAACCTACTTAAGAATTCACGGTACACTAGAAAATCTATCGAAAATAGATCAGTACGTTTACTGAAAAAGAAGTGATAGGGAACCAAAGATAATGTGAAGAAAATCAGCCAAAGAACACGAAAACACAACAAGAAGTACACCAAACCAAACTAATGCCGGGATACACTTGTATTTGCCTTTACATTCCTTTGTTTTTTTTTCCTTTTAAACTTTATAGTCAAATCAATTCTATTTAGCATTTCAGTATATACCACAAACAAACTGGGGATGTTACACTAAATTCTCTGTGGTTTAAAACTTTTATTCTATTTCCTTGTGGTAAATGAAAATTAAAAGGAAGACTTGAGTTGTAGTTGGCATGTGCATATTGAGGGAATGTGAGTGGTCCCCAGACGCAAAGCTTCCTTTGTCTTGAGACTCCGACCGGTGTCCGTGGTTCGGCCGACACCCACCTTCACCTGTCCTTCTCACTCTCAATCTGTTCACGTTTCTTTTTCTCTTTTTGCCTTTTTAATAAATTATATATTTGGAATTCAATTATTAGTTATGTGATGGTATGCCACGAGAATGCAGCCACGCACACGAGGACACCACCATATCCTCTCAGAGCTTTCCCAATCATAAACTTCTTTTCGTTTCTTGTGTACCTTATTCGCGTAAAAACACTTGTCCAAAGTAGAAACGGATAGTTACTCAGAATCTATATGAAGATTTGGTTGAACAAAATGAAATATGCTGTTGTAAGATTAACCCTTATATAATATATCTCTCAACCATATACCATGACAACCAGATGATTTTAATGTTTTTAGCTCTTTATGATTTTGAATTTTTTTTTTTTTTGTAACGGGATTTTGAATTTTATTATATATCTTTGTTCCAGTTACGTGCCAATTTTTTAGTGCTGGATTCGGGGGTCAACCCGCTCCGACCCGCCTTGCAAACCCGCAGACCAAATCGTTTCTTTAATTCAAAAGTTCGATCTGCATAACCTGCAAATGAAAAATTATATACCCGCATCCGCCCGCCAAAATCCGTGGGTAAACCGCATGACCCATAGATAATAATAATTATATATTAATTATTTTTACAAAACTAATATTAAAATAATGTATTTATAGTTAAAATTATAAAAAATATTTTATATATTTTAGCGAAAATAATTATTATTTTTTAAAAAATCACTTTTTAAAAAAATTTGCGGGTTAGCGGATACCCACGACTCATATTCGGCTGACCCACACCCATCCCGCTTAAACTAATCTCAATTCGCACCCGCAATTCAAAACTTCTAAATAGATCAATTAGCACCCGCTCGCGGCGGATCAAACGGAGCGGGACCTGTGGGCTTTGATTAAAATTTACAGCTCTACAATTTTTGACCCATCATATATATGTATATCATATTCTGACAATAAATAATATGCACATTTGTTCTACAAAGAAATTTCACATTTATGGTAAGGGGGTTGGGATGGTTTGTTTCAAAAGTGTAGGGACAGAGAGACTATCTGGCTCTAGATTCGCAAATGCTGAACCACATATTTTCTTTCTTCTTCTTCGACAGGTATAATGTGACCCGATCCATTGACTTCAACATAACTGGGACAACTAAGTCACAGTTGTTCTTTTCCTTCTTCCATTGGATCCATTCTCTTGTTGCTTCAATTCAGTGTCATTGCATTCAATTATATAATACAAAGGCTCTCTTATCTATTGCACGTCCATTTTCACTCTAGTTTCATTAATCATCTTCAACGGTTTGTTCATTCAACGAACGGATCGTGCATTTGTGTTTCACGTCCCTACCTCAACACTTTGTCCATCGTGTTGTAGGCCGGACGTTCCGGTTTATGTCAAGACCCTTGACATGGCTTGATTTGATCAAATCACTGAAACCAATGAGAAAAATCCAAAGGAGATAAACGTAACAGAAGGTGCCAATGAGAGGAATTTGTAGCACATGAGAGGAGTGGGCATAGTTAATTATAGCATAGAGACAGCCCGCACGAGTAGAAGAGAAAGCAAACAAGAAAGAAATATACCCTAATTTTAAAAGGGATTTATTCTAACTATATACCCTAAATCCTAAAACATCAAATATAAACAACCCTAAATCCTAAACTTTTAAATCTAAACCGTTCACTAAAAGTGGTGGTAAAAATGGTTAGTGTAAACATAAAAAGTGATACTATGAAAATGATATTTTAGACAATTTCCCAATTTTCTAAGATATTTTTATAATATTTTGTAATAGATTTTTTTTTTAGCTTCTGGGTCGATTATTATCGATTAATTATGCTATTACAATGATGAAAATATTATAAAGACGATTTTACAGCCGACAATTTTACCACCCTGTGAGAATACATGCCTGACTGCACCACTTTGAGCCGTCCTATGAGATCAATGTTCGATGGTACGCTATTCACCAAGCTGAAAATCTCCTGTAACCTGTTTCTCCATAAATTTGATATTTTCTGAGGTTTGAACTCTAGACCTCTGAGTGGAAAAACAATTGAACCCTTAGTCAAATCATTGGATGAAAGGAACTTCCAATTTTGTAATAGTTTGGAGTCATAATTTTTAAATGATATGCACAAATTTGGTAAGATAAAGTAACCACGAGATTGTTTTTTCTTTTACAGACTTATCCTCTTAGACATTCTCTCAAATTTCTATTTTTGTAATGGTGAATAGTAGAGTAATAGTATCGGAAACTCTTTTTGGGTGCACTGGTATCGGAAACTATTGGCGTGTTTTATATAGACGATCTTTCGAAACTTGCTCCGATAAACCGACCTTAATTGGTTCGTGTATATCTTTTGCTCGACATTTCTTTCCACGTCAATTTATATGTAGTTCTTATTTCTTAAAGACTTAAACTAACGTCATATGCTGGTATTTCTATCGAGTCATTTTTAGGTTCATTCCCTACGGTGTATTTGTAGGCTCACCAACTAATAAAAATTTGGTTTTCTATATTCAATAGTATTTTTTTCAAAAAGAAAACAAAATATTATTAAGTTTTATTATGTTTTTAAAATAAAATAAATAAATAAAAAATAATAGTAATTGTAAACAAAAAAATTAAAATACCATCAACAAAAAACTAAACCCTAAATCCTAAACCGTAAATCTTTGCTAAATCTTAAACCCTTTGATAAATCCTAAATTTTTTCGATTTAAAAAATATATTTTAACACAGTCAACAAAACACTAAACCTTAAATATTAAACCCTAAACCCTTGCACAAATCATAATATAAATCCTAATTTTAAAAATATAATATAACTTGATAATATTATGTTTCTTTTTTTTAAAGTACTAAATATGAAATAATAAAATCATACTAGATTTTGACCCGCGCTTTCAAAGCGCGGGATTTTTCAATTTGAAATCTAATTTATTTATTATAAATAACCTATATATATTAATATAAGTTTATACTTTATACTTCCTTATACTTATAAATTAACTATTATTTTGGTTCTTTATTTGAATAAATGTTAAATTTATTCATCGAAAAAATATTTTTATAATATATACATGTGTATGCTAAATAAATAATTCTAGATTACATTTGAGACCAGTGAAACAAAGATTGAAAGATTAATATGTTGCTGTATCACTGACTGGATCCAAGCCACACTCCCATGTATTTTTCATGTTGGTTTCCCTTAATACATCTTATGGCAGAGATTTTGTTTCTGATTTGTTTATCCAACAAACTGCGCATACCTGACCAAAGCATTGGGTAGTCTCCCAGACATATGGTATTTCTCTCATGCCAAATAGCATAGACTGCAACTTGAAAAATATAGCGAGCAAGAAATAGAAATGCTTTGTCTCGAATGTCGTCTGATAACATGTGTAGAATTTGAGGCCATTGAATATTTGTCTTTTTAATTGTGTAATAAATTATTTTAACTATGTTTGAGCTTGGATAATTAATTTTTAATTATTGTAATTCAATTTAGATTATTCAATTAAATGAGATGACCTATGTTTGTTTACCACTTTTCAATTGATGGTAACAATAGTTTTTTTTTGTAAGTATTTTATATATTAATATGCGCATGTTATCATTTACCTAGATTTATCATCATTTAGTTTAAATTATCATCATTTAGTTTAAATTCAATATTTTGTTACTATTTTTGATGCTTATAACAATTTTTTTTAAAGGTTTGAAAAAGAAGTTCGATTTTTTGTTTCTTTTTGTGAACAAATGTTTTAGAATGATATATTGTTACAATATTATAATTTTTAATCTGAAAGATAATATTTATAAAATTAGATTCATCTCATTTATGACTCACTAAAGAATAATCATCAATGATGTATGACTTATTATTAACATGATTTTTTTTTGTCGATTTAAATAGGTATGTATTTGATGATTACTATGTGTACAATTTATATACTCATTGGAATATAATCACCTTTTAAAAAAAAAAGATGATCAATGATTTAAATAATATTATTAATTATTGTAGGAAAAAACATGAATTAGGATGTCGATCCCTTAAATATTTTTTCATCTAATTATATATTTAATAAGCTATGAGTACTTCAAGTAATATATATATTAATCAACGATTTCACCAAAAAGAAAATATTAAGCAACGAATAATTTGTATTCTGATTGAATAGGAGATATAATTAGAGTGTTTGACTTTTTTTGCTTTTGGAATATTCCTTAAATACATGAGAGAATATAGTATATATGGTAAATATCTAAATTTCTAAATGGTACAATACGTGTGTTTAATTTTTGGTCGAAATTATTTTTTTAAAAATTTAAATAAGGAAATGGCATAGCATGTAAATAGTTCTAAAAATTAAGGGCAGAATCCTAGTAGGAATTCTGCTTTAATAGTATAGATTGGTCGGTGAACCTACAAGTTCATCATAAGGATAAACCCAAAAATTTCTCATTTTTATTGTCTTAGTCATTCCACATATGTAACTATATATATATATATATATATCTGAATGTTACCATATTGGACTAATTGTGATACGTGAGATTTTTGACTATGTATGCATTTTATATACATATTTATATTTTAGAAGTATATTCAAATACTATTCTAAGAAAAAGAATTATATTCAAATACATTTTATTTAGCAGTTAGCCTATCCGATTCTTTTTGTTCATTTGGATTGAGATGATCAAATTTAATACCATTTTCTCTAAGTAAGTTGATTTTTCTGAATTTGGGTACTCCTAAAGTCGTTTGAAATTTTTCTTATATTCTAGTGTCATTTGGCTTATAGTCCACAAACTACACACATATATACATGTATGTACCTAGCTCTCCCTAAAATAATAATAAAAAAAAAGTTTGTTACATTTTATGGGAGGTTCAGTTAATCATGCACTGTTTAGGTTTTTCTTGTTCCGACAATAACAAACCACTATTATATTATTTAAAAATAGTTTGAATAACTGAGAATAACCAAAATAACAAACTTTTTAGAAAAATCTCGGAGTCCTAATCCTAGATAAAGATGAATCGTTCGTAGTAGTTATGGTACTAATCAGGGCCGTCTAACAGTACGTGCAAGTGGAACGGTCGAACAGGGTCCGAAGAATTTGTTTAAAAAAGAAATAAGAATTTTAAATACAAATATATAAATTATGATATAAAACTTTAAACTTTTAGATATACTATTAAATTTAAAGCTTATATTTTCAAAAATTATGTCAAATGTATATAAAATAAATATATATAAACTTTTAAAACTACTCTATTACATTATTAAATATACCAATAATATTTTTTGAAGAGGATCCAAAAATAATTTGAGACGGCTCTGGTACTAATCTATTATTACTATCATCGAGACGAGCTCCTTCCATCCAGTCCAAAATACATGACGAAAAAGCCGATAACTGTTTCTGGTTCCGGAGCGAATTTTCGATGATAACAAGAAATACTGTAAGCTAAAAATAAAGAGAGAATGTTGATCAAAAAAAATAAAAAATAAAGAGAGAATATTATTACTATAATTTATTGGAATAGAGGTGCACGGAGCCCATTAGACTCTTGTGCAACGCATGTTGGTCCAATTAGACTTTTAAAATGTAGACACTGCTAATCTTGATAATCAATTTAATAATAAACTAGATTTTGACCCGCCCTTTTCAAGGGCGTAACAATTCTATTCATTTTTTTTCAAAAATGATATAGATTTGTATTTATGTTTTGATTTTATCTGTAATTGACAATATATAATAAACACGATACATATCTTCGTAATAATGATTTGAGATTGGATCATTTGATTTGCTCTTTTTCATGACAAAGGGTAGCGATGATTTGCGCGTGGATATGTTTTCTAATTATTAAAGATATTTAGTGGTGTATAATATAGGTATATAATATTTTAAATGTAATTTAGATGTATACAATACATGTTCGTACATATATTTAACTGTGATGGGGTTATAAGTATGATGTACATCGATTTTTTTATTATGCAAAAAGTAAAATATAGTACATGATATTTTTTCTTTTAATTTTAGATTTTTAGTTGTGCATTAAATATTTAAAAGCTTGATATATTTCAATATTTTTAATATTAATTATTATATGTTATTTATTTATAGTATTCCACATTATAAATGTAAATTATACATGACAAATTCCTAAATATTGTTGTTGTTAAAAAAGATGAAATATATATATAGACCAAAATGTTATGGATTTATAAAATAATATATCTGACGTTTGATTTTATGGTTTGACATCATTGGGTAAAGTGATCGTTGGGTCTGAGATAACCATAGACATATCAGTTTACCTTCTTTTTTTTTGTGTGTAGAAGGTATTAGGAGATGGAAAACTATTTATATAATATGCTAACGCTAGGCAATGTTTTCAAACCCGATCCGGGCCCGCGGTCGAATCGGTAAACCCGGTGGCCCAAGATAAATCTGATTTGGATTTTGTAAAAAAAAACTAAAAATTTAAAAACCCACTAAAACTCGCTAAAAACCACTAAAACACGGAATCTGGTACCGGTCGAACCAAAACCAATGGACAGTTTTTTATTTTTTAAAAAAATATATTTTGTATAATTTTTAATTAAGAAATTAGGTTTTTCGGTTTTGTTATCGATAACTTATTATTGATGTTTTACTTTTGATATATTTTAGATTTGAAGCTTAATTTTATTTTTTACATTAGACATATAAATATTTATGAATTTTACGTCCTGATATTTTTTTGTTAGATGTCATAAATCTTAACTTTTAACAACTTTTTAAATAATCTAAAATATTTTTGATTTTTTATGTCAAATAAAAATCAAAATTTAGAAACTAAAGTTAAACGGTTTCTAAATATATACATATCCAACTTAGCATAAAATATGTACATATCCAAACTATTATTTTATCATAAAAATATTTAAGAAATACTTAACTTTAGTTTCTATATATATATTTCATAACTAATATTATTATTATATAATAAAAATTAATTTATATATTAACCTGCGGTTCACCCGCGGTCGACCCAATGACCCGGAGAGTCATTTGGTTCAGTGTACGGGTCGGGTTTAAAAACTTTGCGTCTAGGTATATAATGATAAGGTGCTGAGATATTTCAATTTCCATTTAAAATTTTTTGATTACATATTTTGTTGAAGTCCATACTATATTCTGTTGAAATTGGTATTATTCGGTAAAATATGATAGATTATGAATGTAGATGGATTATAATATTTATACAATGTGCTAACGTCTAGGTAGTGTTTTGAAACCCGACTCGGACCCGCAGTCGAACCGGTAAACCCGGTGGCCCAATATAAATCCGATTTGGGTTTTGTAAAAAAAAAACAAAAATTTAAAAACCCACTAAAACTCGCTAAAAACCACTAAAACCCAAAATCTGGTACCGGTTGAACCAAAACCAATAGACAATTTTTTTTATTTCTTAAAAAATATATTTTGTATAAATTTTAATTAAGAAATTAGGTTTTTCGGTTTTTTATCGACAACTTATTACTGATGTTTTACTTTTGGTATATTTTAGATTTGAAGTTTAATTTTACTATTCACATTAGACATATAAATATTTATAAATTTTTAAGTTCTGATATTTTTTTGTTAGATGTCATAAGTCTTAACTTTTAACAACTTTTTAAAATAATCTAAAATATTTTTGATTTTTTATGTCAAATAAAAATCAAAATTTAGAAACTAACGTTCAACGGTTTCTAAATATTTTTCAAACATGAAATATATACATATCCAATTTAGTATAAAATATGTACAGTTTAGCATTAAATGTAATAATGCATATAACCTAACTATGCTATAGAAAAAAAGAAGCAGTGAACATAACATATCCTCATGTCAAATGATTTTTTATTTGTTTGAGTGGATTTTTTCTAAATAAATGTGTCAAATAGTAGACCACAAATAAAATAATGGAAGTTTAAAACAGTTTATGTTGACAAATTTTAGTTTAGCCCCACGACAAACTGAAGTAATTTTATGTTTGGTACGTGACCTGTTAATATAAGTCAGCTAGTCTATTAGGAAAGAATCTAAAAAATGGATATTGCGTAACTGAATTACCGGGAACATATATATTCTGTAACCGATTTATTGAAAATGATATTTATTTCAAATCTTTAATAATTAGATATCTTTAATAAATAAATATGGTCCATAAATCATGTCACATCCTAACAAACTTGAAACAAGCCAAAACTTAAATGAGAACATCCTATGGTCGATAATTTTTAGGATTCTATTTTAATAGAATAGATTAGCCGACCAGTTTATAAGCCATGACGGTGGATCAACTGCTTACAGACTTCTTTCGATTTGCGTCCCATTATGTTCCTATCCAATGCGACAACACATTCAATTATACTCGGAGCCCAATCAACGTTTTCCACTAATTACTTGATTAATTACTACTTATTAATCCGTGAATAGTGATTACTGCCATCGTTTTCACGTCCGGATTAGGTTATAGTGTGTATGAATCACTGGTTTCGAAACACTAATAAATACATCATGCAAAAAGTTTAATTGGAAGGCTGATCTTAACAGTCTAATACGATTTCAACTCACATACAGTTTTATTTATACTCGAACTTACTAAATGTGTTATATCATTTTAAAGTATTTGCAGGGTAATACTCGGAATGCTAACTGGATTATTTATAATCAGTGTTGGTATATTGTTTTTAGTTTTAGATGGCGTATTAATTTATAATCCAAAGTGCAAACGTCAGTGTAGATTTGTAAATAGGATTTCATCCATTATAATTTTCTAAAGAATATTTTGAAGTACTTTATATCCACTAAACTTAATGTCTAGATACTTAATTTTAAATATTATGAAGATAAAATTGATGCGCAAAGGAGAAAAAATGGCCGAAGTCTCTCTTAAACTAAGAAATGGCCGGAGTATGAGCTAAAACCGGTCATTTTCAGTCAATTTATGTTTATAACTTTATATGCATTTTCTACTTTGTTGACAAAACGAAAGAAAACATACTCCATTTTATTTAATAATTAAATAAAAACTCAAAAGAAACCAAATAAAGAAAAGAAAAGGCAGCTTTTATTAAACTTTTTTATATAGACTTTTGAACTTTATTTATCTTTCTGCCTTTTTCTTTACCTTCTTTAATAATTTTCATCATCCCTACACACATGGGCTATTATAATTATATCGCTCATCAGCTTAAACTAATGATACCACGAAATGCTTTCAGTGCCAAAGCCCCTAACTCATTTCTTCCACTACCACTCTCATTATCACAGCGGTCAAGGATCAATTTAATATCTATCCACTATATTACAAAATTTCTAAAATCTTAGCAATATAGCACGACTAATATTACTTCAAAAGCGTTATTTTGCTTATCAGAAAACTTGAACCAGTGAAGATTCAAAAACAAACTTTTCTTCACTTAAAAAAAACTACACCGCCATCAAATAATCGTTACCCGAAATCTAAACAAAGAACACATATAACAGAGTCGTCAAAACAAAAAAAGAACACATTAACAGAAAGCGATTTGTGTAAAACAAATAAAAGTTACAATAATAACAAGTTGTCTTCTTCCTCCAATCTTTTATTTAATCTTTGTTTTTGTCTCCTTGCCCCATGTTTTGCTCCTCGTTATCTGCGTCAAATCGTCTCACTCTTTTTATCTCCAATATTCTATATGTAAAATACGGAGAAGAAAGGGTTTCTTGGCTTGTAATGTAGGCATCATCATCCTTAAATCATGCTACTCTCCCTAGTTTTACTTATATACTCTAAGCTTTAGTTTGTTTCCACACAAAAGTTGAATCACTCTCTTGTCTTCCTTCTCTCTCTACATTTGATCCATTAAAGGGTTCACATAATCGACGCCTTATAACCCGAGTAGAATGTAGTAAACCAGCGTGATTGGAAGCGCAATAAGCATTCCGAATATTACCCTGCAAATTCATCAGGTTTAACAATGTTAAATTTTTAAAATAACATTGGTAATCTTTTGAACATTAACCATATAATTCCATGACATACCCTGTACTTAAAATAGCAGGATGAACATTGTACTCCTTGGCAAACACAAAGGGTACAATCCCTTGAGGCAGTGCGGCCTAAAAAGTCATACAAAAATATGAAGTTTTTTTTGGCAACAACCCAAAAACATTAACAAATACTAATGTTTATACATTTACTAAATTACGTTATTAAAGTGTGGTGTGAGATATATTTTTACCTGAACTATGGCAACACGCAGCAAATCACCATGCAATCCAATGGCTATAGAAGCAACCGCCATGACGGCCGGACCCGTAAGGAACCTAACCGCCATCGCAAATGTTGCCACTGAGTTCCCACACGCGATTAATTTGGGTTGCAACGCCATGAACAACCCTTCACATGTAATTATAATTTCGAAAATTAGTGGATAAACAAAATTTATCTCTACAAATTCAATCAACTCCCATAAAAATGGGGACCATGACGACTATTAACGACACGAGACCATGTCGTCCACCATTACAACTTATCTAATAAGCCGCTCACTCCATTGCCCCACATGTCGGATGGTCCATCCCCCAATTTTAAAATTTTAATTTTAGTTTCCAATCCTAATATTTGTTCAAATGACAAAACATCGTATAAATTTTATGGACGACCATCATTTAATTCCTTTATCGTGTAAACTGATAAATATGTTTAACAAAAATAAGGAATTTTATCCTTTAAAATAGTTTCTTTTATTAAAAAAGGAATAAAACAGAGTAGGAAGATGAATTACCCAAACTGAACATAGCCATTCCAAGACCAGCATCAGATAGAATGGAGATAGATTGTTGAATGATTTTGGGCATTGCCACGTGCCACCTTCATATTCAAAACCAGAATCAATTTCTCCGAATAACCGGTCGGTTCAAACTCAAGAAATATAATTAGAATTTTTTTATTAAGTTACTAACCGGAAAGCAACAAGCGCCCAAATGAGACCAATGAGGCTAGAGTAAGTGTTAGGGTTTCTGATTAGCTTCCTCCACACCATGATCAGTATCAGCCTCGTCATAACACTCGCCGGCGGCATATGTTTCACATGACTTGCTTCGCCTCCTCCGGTGTCGGCTCCAAGTCCTGTTTTTGATTGTAGCTCCGCCGAGGAACTAGGAACATGTTTGTTCAACCCGTTCTCGGCGTCTTTTGCTCTCTCTCCTTCTTCTTCTCTTCCAGTGAAATTAAACCGTTCACCTCCGAACTCTCCACTCGCCGGACGAGCTAAAGCTATAACACATAACAAACCCGAACTTAGAAACTGAGTTTTGGACATAACTGAACTTTTGTTTTTTTGTCTGACCTTTGGTCTCTCCTGTCTGAGATTGATCGGGGACTAACATTCGGATCTCTTTAGCACCTTGTTCGTTGTTTGATCCCGAGCCAGGAGCTCCATCGGAAACGTTAAGACCCGCCCGGTCAGAAACGGGTGACCCGTTTGAGCTCCACACGAACATGTGTAGTTCCTTGGCGCTCGCGTCATGATTGCTCGCCTTGCCCCCGGTTTGAGGATTTTTACTGACTGCTTTATTGCCAGTAGAGGTGGCGGTTGCGGAAGCAAACTCAGGATTCGGAGCCGGGTAAGACCCGCCTCCCCCTCCTGGATAATACCCGAACCTCGGGGAGGAAGCTATAGCGCTATTCTCCTCGAAGTTCGAAGGTCTCGGAGTGGGGCCTCTCGAAGACTGAACGGAGTACATATCCGCCGGGCCGAAGTTTGAGAGACGGCCCCCGGGGAAGCCCATCATCGAGTAGAAATCTGAATTGTTGAAGTTTGAGCCTCTAGGAGTGGTGCTTAAGCTGTAAATCTCAGCTCCGGTGAGGTTAGACGGTCTTGGAGTCATGTTGGGCCCACAGAAAGAACGACGTGAAGCGTTTGACTTCCTCACGGTGACGTGAAGCTTCCCGTCGTCTCCTATCTCGGCGTCGGTCTCGAGAAAATCGTGGCCGTCGAGAGAAACGACGTCGGATTCGACTTTGAAGGAGACGATGGAAGCAGCCGTCTCCGGGAACTGCTCCATGATGAGCATCTTGGCGCCGCGGAACTCGAAGAGGAAGAGGAGAAGGGTGTACCAGATGATACACTGGAGGACGACGACCTGGACCATGAGTGAACCGGCGTACTCGCCGTACATGGCGATCAAGAGAGGGATTCCCATGACGAGGGTGTTGGGGAGGGTGGAGAGGGAGAAGATCGTGATGCTCCACTCGAGGCTGCCGGAGCGGGTGAAGTTGGCCCAGAGGACTAAGAGGGCCAGCATGAGGATTTTTTGGAGGGTGTCTGCTGCGATGAAACGGAGGTTCATGGCGTAAGGGTTGTTGGTGGAGATGAAGTGGAAAGAGAGGAGAGGGACGGCGAAGATGGCGACGAAACGGTTTATTCCGGAGCATTGGTCGGGTGAGAAGATTTTCCACCACCGTACGGATCCGTAGGCGAGGATCATAGCGACGTAGAGAGGTATCACGGCCGTGAGGACCGTATAGAGATCGTGCCACGAGATCATCTTTTTACTTCCTGTGGATTAGAGAGGCGACTTTGAGCTATCTGTTTGTGTGTGTGTGTGAAGGACTGAGCAACTTTGGCTTTGAGGATATAATTTAAGGAGGGATGGCCACTTTACACCTCTTTATACAGCAAATACTTGACAACCCAAAGTTTCTTTTTATTTATTTATTATATATGTTTTCTCATTCTTATTTTTTTCTTTTTAAAAGTTATTATCGTTTGTATAATTGTATTTGATCAAAAAAAAGTTATCATCATTTGTATATATATACAGTAGTTGCTCTCGTCTGAGAAGTGAGAACAATCTTACAAGTGCATTTGGTAAAATATGCTAAATAGTGTTTCATTTATGTAAAATTGTAATTGACTAAAGCTAACCTGTTTCATTGTATTGTTTAGCGCAAATATTATTCTTATTCGCTGGTTGTTGCTTTTTAGATAAGTAATTATATAAATTTGATTACATGACTTATTTTATTTGCACATATTGAGCAAAGTGTTAGGTGATGAAATAAGCAAAAAGAAATTATCACCTCAACTAGTCAATGAAATTGTTTCCCGTTAATACTAATGTAAGTTAGTTGTAAAACTGAAGTCTGCAACATTTTTACTTGTACAGATAGCACCTAAGTTAGATCTTTAAAAGAAGGTCTGCATGTGGCATTCAACTTATGGAGATGGGCATTACAGACATACCTTTTTTCTTTTTGTCCCCTCCTCTTTGCTTTTTTGTATATTTTAATTTACTTTTCTTTCACAATCTCGAACGAATCCATTTTCGTAATATGAAGAATAGCGAATAAACCCTAACCAGTAATAAAAATAATAATAGCTGGATATCATAATAAAATTCGAAATTCCATATTTTTTGGTGTTCAACAAATAAAAAAAGAAATCAATCATTAAAAATTATGGAGACAAGATGGGCTGGAAACAAAGAAGATCCAACAAGGGATTAGATGGCTCAAATGGAATTTGGCTAATGGCGTCGAGTGTCTCTATATGTTGTTGTTAGGTTTACTCATTTGTCCACTGAGA
Source organism: Raphanus sativus (assembly GCF_000801105.2). Taxonomy (NCBI): domain Eukaryota; kingdom Viridiplantae; phylum Streptophyta; class Magnoliopsida; order Brassicales; family Brassicaceae; genus Raphanus; species Raphanus sativus. The sequence continues at coordinate 3,573,722 of NC_079519.1, read as the reverse complement.
GCATCTCCATCGAAGGATTGTGGGGGGAGGCTCACACGTTTCCCAAAAAAATAAATAATATAATATGCATTTGATGATGAATCTGAGCCTTGGGAGTTCAGTGGGATGAACTCGGTTCTTAACTGTTCCGCGGGCCCCACGACAGGTGTCGGCCCGCGATAGGTTTGAGTATTATTTTAATTTTTTTTTTTAGAAAAAAAGAAAAGTCAAACGAAAAAATAAAATAAAAATAATGTAAAACTACCTAGGGAATCGAGATTGGAGAGATTTGCTGATGGAGATGCTCTGAAGTAGGCAACACTCAATTACTCCTTACAGCATCATAATCTTCAGCCTATAGTCTCATCCTAAGCTACGGTCTAATTCCGCTTCATTACACACGTCTCTTTTTTTTTTTTTTGAACACATTACACACGTCTCTTCTCATCTATTTTTTCCAGATAAACCCAAAATCTGAACTTTTTATGAAATAAGGAATTAAGGATTACCGTTTTGATTTAGTTAACTTGTCATCTAGTTCCCCTTATTATATGACTAAAATGTCTTATTTTATTTTATATTCTTATATGAAACTACCTTTTAGGTAGACAACTAAATCCTTTTTTTTTCTTTTGAAACACGGGTAAACGCAGCTAAAGCCCCATTTGAATAAATGGCCGAGACAAAGAATGTCGTGACCTTCTTGTGACTTAGTGTGTTTGTATCTTTTTGGTTGCATAAGTCCAAACACGAATGATTAATTGCGATCTGTGATAAATAAATTATGTCGTCCTTGCAAAACCAAATTATACACAGTCGTCGTTAATTATTAAGTACGTTTTTATATCGAACCAATCTATACATATATTAAATAATGAGGCTTCAAATAACCAATCAAATATATTCCTATGTCAGCGTTACCATTTTCATTAACTAGTCTAGAAATATATTCAATCTTTCAAGCTAGTACAAAAAGATATACGAGAAAAAAGGTAATACTAAATAAATAATTACGAAAATGACGTAGTATACACAAAGTATATTTATTATATGTGATATATATCTATTTATATATGTATATATATTATTGCAGGCAATTTATCATTTTTTTTTTTGGGGGGGGGGGGGGGGGGTAATATAGTAGTAGTTTTTTAGTTACTCAGAAATAAGCTCAATCGATGAATGACTTAACTTGTACATTCTTTTAGCTGCACCCGGAAAGGTCTCTGAAAGTAAAACATTAAGTTTTTCAGAATATCTAAAAATCGGAAGGTCCTAGAGTCTAACCGGTAAAAGTGGCGTCTATCACCTCTTTCAATAACCTAAAAGACATGTATCGCACCTACCTATCTACAATCCGGTCTCAAAAAGCGTGGTTCCCAGACCATTACTTGCTTACGAAGCACCTCGTAATACATCTTTTTACAAACTTCATGATACTTTTAGAATACACTTTACCCTATTTGTTCCATTATTTTATCAGAAAACACCTAGTATTCACCATCAGATCAAGAAAAAACGTTTCATGTTTGTTCGATTATCTTTTTATTTTTGAAATTCTATTTTTCATAAACATGTCACAGTTTTTGTATCTAAGAGCATCTTCAACCATGACACCAAATTTGATGTTGAAATTACATTAAATTTGATATTTTGGTATCAAATTGTTTTTGTCATCTCCAACCATGACATCAAATATTACATAAAAAATAATATTATATTTATTTAATGTTTTTGTTTTATTAGTTTTTATATTTTATTATTTGAAATTGATAAATAATTGTTTTATCACACTTTGATATTATTTTTATGAAGTTTTCGTAATTATATGTTTATAAAATTTATTTACATTTATAATTTTTAGTTTAACAAATATTATACATGTATTTATTTTGTATAAAATACTATATTAAAAATTACAAAACATTAATTATGAAAAGCACATAACAAAAATATATTTATTTTAATAAAATTTGTATTGGTTAGCAATGCATGTTTAACTATATTATAACAAAATATTTTAAATTTTGATGAATTTAATAATATTAAATATAAACAAAAATTATAATCAATATTTTAAAAATAAATTATAGTAATCATTCAGTGATTTCTTATTTCAAAATAAAATTTCTATGATACTTTATTTTTTACAAAATAAACAAGGTAATAATAATTTAGTGATTTCTTACTTGAAAATAAAGTAACAATTATTTTAACTATGTAAAAATAATCCAAAAATATAAATAATATATTATATTTATATTTAGTTACAATTTTGAACTGATTAATAATAATAACTGAGACAAAATTGAACTGATTAATAATAATAATAATTAATTGATTATACTATTCAATGAAACATAATAAAATATATATATAAAATATTTGGTGTGATGAATAGTGTTACACCAAATTTGGTGTAACACTATTCACTCTACACCAAATCTAGTGAGATAGTGTTATTTCTGGTATAATATTAGAGATGAAATTACATTCAATTTGATATTTTGGTGTCTCATTGGAATTGATCTCATGTAGTAAACTTAATATACAGAGAAGTAAGTTTGATAGAAAAAGAAACTAAAGTCTGTATGTTTAAATATTGAAAATGCTCTCTTTAGTATTATAACTAATAATATTTGCTTATTAAAATTGTGTTCATGCATCGAATAATTAGATTCCAAGTCAAACTTTAACTTAGTTTTCGTCGTTAATAATACGGAATTTTAGGAACGATAACGAGGTCTAGATTAATATATGACTGATGCTTCCAAATATTTTGAGATATGTTCTTATCAACTACGTTACATGGAATCGGAAGCGGAAACGTGGAAGCGGAAACGTTTGGAAACGTAGAAGAGAACTTTTGAAAATATTTAGGAAGCGGATTCGTTTTGGAAGCGGGTATATATATATATATATATATATAATTATATATTGAATAACTTAATAAAAAGCTGAATTTACTATGTTCACAATAAAATATATAAATTTTATCTTCATACTTATATTCACCTAACTCCACCAATGATATTTATTACTAACTGTATTTTTAGTACATTCTAAGTTTTCAATACCTAATCTATTTTAATAAAATTAAATGTATCACCTATTATGTATTTTCTTTGAAACTTAACCTCTTATGTTCTTTAAATTATATTTGCAAGCTTTCTAAGAAACTATGTTTGCAAGCATAATTTTTTATTATTAAAATCTTCCCAATTAAAAAACAGATTATTAGTGAATCAAAGTTATTTATAAAATAACACTGTACAGCACATTGAATATTATTTTATATAATGTTTTTATTAAATAATTTTGAAAAGAAACGATTGAACATACATGACAATGAAATTGGGCCAGGCCTACGTAAATGAAACTAAAATAACAAATACATGGGCAAGTCCACGTAGTTTGTCTTCTTTGTTTTGTAAACCAGTGGTGATTGAAATACAGATCACATTTCCGATGAACAAGTAGCCGCTTCCAAATCAGAAACGTACGTTTCCAATCATCATTTTCTGGGAATCGCGCTTCTGTTGCGATTCCAAGCGCTTCCTGCCGCTTCCGTTTCCGCTTCCAGTTCCGAGTCGGGAATCAGAGCTTGACGAGCGATTCCATGCAACGTAGCTTATCAACTGTTACAGGATAGAAAGGACACACGAACAACCACACAGAAGGAAGGAGAAAAAAGTACGGTTGGAGCCTTTTTTTTTGTAACACATGCTCATTAAAATTAAAATTAAAGGCCTCGGGCCTAATAGGTTTTCAGCCCACCAACGGGTTTGATACACGGGAAAGAGAAAGAGAGACTTTAGCTAGACGATCCGCTAGAAAAAAGTACGGTTGGAGCCTTGGAGGAGCGATCATATTAAATTTTTGATGATGATATGTAGGACTGGGCAAATAATCCGAACCCGAAAAACCGAACCGAATCCGAAAAGTAGCACCGAACCCGAACCGAAATTGATTAAATATCCGAACGGGTTTAAAATTTTGGTATTTAAAAAACCGAAACCGAACCCGATCCGAACCGAAGTATTTTGGGTACCCGAATGTATCCGAAATAAATTTATATACTTAAATATATACATTATTTTTATATATAATGTATATTAAAATATTAAAAATATATAAGATACTTTTAAGTTTTCCAAAATACTCGAAAATATATGCAAATAGTCAAAAGTAAATGTTTAAAATAGCTAAAATATACTGAAAATACCAAAAATAGTTAAATATCTATTGATTATTTATCCAAATATTCAAAGAAAACCAATTTATATGTTAAATTAAGGTATTTTGACATATATGTTATGAAAATTTATATGTAATATATTATCTTTCTTATAGATTTTGAAAATTTAAAGTACATAATGAATTTTGAAAATTTAAAAACATTTTAAATAGGTTATCCGAACCCGAACCGAACCCGCAAAGATCCGAACCGAACCCGAACCGAAATTTAGAAATATCCGAATGAGGCTGAAATCTTTGACTCCGAAAACCCAAAACTCGAATGGACTAAACCGAGACCCGAATGGGTATCCGAACGCCCAGTCCTAATGATATGCTTGGACCATTGACTTAATGGACTTTGACAACCTAAATGTTGTAAATTCAGGCAAATGCAATAATATACAATTCTAACCGAGTTTAATTGATGTTTGCTACTGGTATTCAAGTTCAACTTGCTTAAATATACTACTCAAGTTGCAAGTCGTGCTTCGAATTTCGTAACATAAATTACATTTATACTCACGATTGAATCACTCGTAGAAATTTGGCATTTACCCATGCAAAATCAGTTGTGTAGTTTGTTCGACAATTCTGTAAAATCTACTAATCCTTCAGTATTGGTTCCAGCTCTTAAAAAATAAGTGGTACGCTGAAGTGATTTAGGCAATTCTGAAAGTAATCAATGATGGCCATTGGCCACCGGTGACTTAAACATTGATATAAAGAGGGTGAAATTGTAATAAACTTTTTAAATTAACACTCAAGGATTGAACAGTAAAAGCATTGATCGTCAATTATTGATGAATAATCTGGGACAAAGACTAAAAGTTCGCTAACAAATGGCAAAAAGAGAATGACAGATCGGTGAGTTGTGAAAATCAAATGCACATGTTATAACGCACAAGATTGATTGGTCCTTTTTTTTGGGTTACACGATTGAGACTTTGTAATCTCCAAGGCCATCCTGAAATTTTTGAAGCTCCATATAAATTTTAAAATAACATTTTTGTAATATAATATAAATATCTATTTGTTTATGCAAAAAGTATTTATTATAACCATTGCACATTTTAAAAAAGCAACTGAATTATTTTTGTTGAACATCTATATTGTTATATTTTTTGGCAACATATTACATTTAGTTGGTTTAAGTTTATGTGTTTTGAACTTTTACAAAAAAAAAAGTTTATGTGTTTTGTTCTTCTATTTTAATTAAATATGCACTAAATATTTTTATACAAAATTCAAATTATGGGTTGGGAGTCCCATCCCAATTTGCTTTATGAATAGGCCTTCAGTTTTTTTTTTGTTAGCAACATTACAGACTCATATTGACTATATTAACCAAACAGGGGGATCCACATCCATGTGAACGACTTAAGACGATTGCTTTCTTACACTGCGTGCTAGACTGTCCGCTTTTTTGTTATTCGTCCTTGGTACATGAATGATCTCCGTAGTATTGAAATTGCTCCTCAGACTTCTTATGTCTTCTAAATAGTTTGCAAACGCTGGCCATTCATCTGGTTCCGAAACCATCTTCACCAATTGCGAGCAATCCGTTGCAAAAGTAACATTATACTGCCTTAAGTTCCTCGTACATTCCATTGACCAAATGAGAGCTTCAATCTCTGCGTGCAGTGGAGATAGACTCGCCCTTGTGTTTCTTGCTCCCTTCAAACCCTCAAATCCTGGCAGAGTACTGTACCACCCCTGACCCGAGAACTTATCCTTGTCTTTCCATGATCCATCTGAGAAACACCATCTACCTGTATTAGTTGGGACTTGTGGTGCTACTAATACATGAGATGGGGCTGCCGGCTGAATAATCACCTTGCGCTTCTGCCCAGAGTCGGAATTCAGTTTCGGCTACCTTAAATGTATCTTGTGGATCAATATTCAAATTACTAAAAACTTTACTATTCTTTGCCTTCCAAATATACCATAATATCCATGCAAAATGATGATCATCAATTACTGGGGGAACCCGCCAGAATAAATAATCCATATTTGCAAATAGTTTCGGCCTTCAGTTTTTAAAAATCTAATTTTTAGACCTTTGATTATATGATTATTTATGTCAATAAGACTCGCAACACATTATACGACAAACTATTTTTCATTAACAAGTAATTTTTTCGTTTCAAATTATATGATATTTTAGAAGATTTATATTGTTTTAAAATGTAAAATGTTTTAAAATTTTAAGGTTAATTTTAACTTTATTGAAAATTGTTCAACTAATAAGATTTTTTTATCATTGGTTGAATAATCTTAAAATTATATCTTTAAAAAAATATTGTTTAGAATGATGTAAATTTTTTAATTTTTGTGCATTCAACCAAAATATTACTATATGTTAAAAATAAGAAGGATTATATTTTTTTTGGTTTTTGGCCAGAAAATGCATCAACCAAAATCTCTGACCAATGAGATAAGTACACTTGGACATTAGCATGGTAAAAATATGGTGGGACATTTAACATGCAAGCGTCATGTCCATTGTCCATAATCAATGCACGTAAAAAGCACATGGACAGACTTCTTAATTCAGTAATTCGAACACGCATTCTTTTGGCACACTGAGTTGTCTTAGGGCATTTCCAACCCATCAGTGTTTTTATGTCAATTTTTTTGTCATTTCCGACTGTTACAATAAATATTATAACAAAGCAATATTATATATTATTTGATGTATTATATTTTAATAATTTTATATTTTATTATTTGAAATTGATAAATAATTGTTTTTCACATTTTGATATTATGTTTATTAAATTTTGTAGTTATATGTTAATAAATTTATTTACATTTATATTTTTTTGGTTTAACAATATTATACATGTATTTATTTTATATAAAATACTATATTAGAAATTATAAAACATTAATTATAAAAGCTCATAAAATAATATATTTATTTTAATATAATTTTTATAAATTATTAATACGAGTTTAAATTTATTATAAAATAAAATATAGTTATTTTAAAGTTTGGTGAATTTAATCATATTAAATATAACTTAAATAAATATTATGATCATTATTTTAAAATAAAATAAATGATAATAATTATTTAGTGATTTACTATTTGAAAATAAAATAAAATATAAAAATACTATGATATGTTATTTTTTATAACATAAACAAAATGATAATAATAAATTAATGATTTCTTACTCGAAAATAAAATAAAAATATAAATAATACAATATATTTATGTTTAATTACAAATTTGAACTAATTAATAATAATAATTAAACTACATTATTCAATGAAAAATAACAAAATATGTATATTAAAAATTTGGTATAATGAATAGTGTTACATTAAATTTGTGTATAACAATATTCACTATACATCAAATTTGATGGAATAGTGGTTTTTAATGTTTCAAGGAGGTTTCACCAAATTTAATGTTTTGGTGTCACATTCGAATCCGCACCGGAACTCTTGCTTCTTGGCCAAGAGAGGCTTCTTTCCGTCTACTTTTCTTTCCAAACTTTTTTGACCTTTAGAAATGAATTTTGGGTATAACACAAGCAATATGTTTCTTATTTCGAAATTAGCCCCTATATTGTTTGAATCGGGGACTTGACATTTTAGTATATAGTACATATAACACTATATCACATAATTTGCAGTGAAAATAAGACTGGAAACTGTTAAAAAATGTTAAGGACTGAAACCCACAATTCTATTGCTTTTTTTTCCTGAGCGACCTGCCCACACTAAAGATGCTAATAACTTCTTTAAACACGTGGATTATGTCTCAAATGTTCTCAACAGGAAAACAAAATAGTTATAAAAATACATAATATGTTTTCTAAAATAAATGAAAGAATAGCTAATAATCAATAGCGCTTTGTAGTGTCTACCAGACGGTCCAGACCCTAGTAAACATGTTTGTTGTTGATTTTTTGCAGCCAGAAACTATAGTATCATTCGACCCAAAAAAACTATAGTATCATTTTACCAAATTTAGACAGTGATATTCGAATTCATAAAGTAATATATTGTGAAGATTTCATTTCATGTTTGCTAAAATGTAGCCCATTGGGCTTATTTTTAAGAATATTATTTATTGCCCACGAAAACCCAAATCGGTTGTTTGACGACGTTGCTCCAAAGATACCGATTTCAGATCCTAACAAAAAATTTAAAACAATATAGATTATTATTATTATAATTTATTGGTAAGTGGTAACCAAATTTAAAAGTCTATATCTTCATATTTCTCAAGAAGAAAAATCAAAATCCTTTTTTAGTTTACTGATACTGATTTAGTAATTGACTAAACATGTAATGTAAAAAGGTCGTCCAACTCATCTATGACAGACAAGTGACGGCCCTCAGTGGACTTGTCATCTAGGCTAGGGGGCATATATCATGCAGATATGCATCCATCATGTAATGCATGCTTTCATTTCGAAAATATGAATGCATGTATTATAAACTCGTGAAACTTGATATGATTTACTCCGTCAAATAGTTAACTATGAGATTTGGGCTGAGATAAACTTAACACAAACGGTTAGTGTCAACATGCTAAAAATCAAAAAGCATTTATTTTAAAAAGGACATTGAAAATTGATCAATGCCGAGAAAACTTTCACTTAAAAAAAAAGAGAGAGAGAAAGTAGAGAGAAAAGCCCGTTGTCTTTAGTCTTTCCGGTCGACGGTGTGGGCTTCTACAGCCACCATCGGTCCGGCGACATTTCCCTGTTTTCTAAGCTTTGTTTTTTCGGATTTCGAGTGGATCTCTTTGTTTCCGTCGTCGCACCTTCTTTACGGTGGACAGTCGGCTTAGATTCCATCGTGGTTTTTTTTTTGTTAAAGGAGAACGGTCGGCTTTAGGATGTGTTTTAGGTGGAGACTCTATTATGCTCCGATTTTTCTCTGTTTGGTGTTTTGTGTGTGAGGTTTGGTTTCAGATCCGGATGAGATTTCGAGTTCCTGATAGATGTTCTCCAGTGAAGAAAGTGGTAATGGGGAAGAAGTGAAACACGAGGACCCGGGATGAGATCTTGGGTAAAGATCCGATAGAACTCTCCGATGATTTGATTTTAAAAGAAAAATGTTGGGCGAAGCGTTTTCAGTTTCAGGCTTCGATGGAAGCGAGAAGTCAGTTGATTGGTTCCGAGGCTTGCGACGGCTGGTGGATATCGGCCGTACCCTCTGGAAGAGGATCCGCCGCGGTGACGGTGTGGAAAGAGATCGGATGACACGTGTTCAGGTCTCGAGGAAGATGGACACATGTGGCGTTCTCTCCCGGCGTATCTGTCATTCGGTATGGTTGGATTTTCTAGGTCATATAGGCTTTAAGCCCGTTGGGTATTTTTGTCTGTGCTATCTAGTGTATTTTTTGGGCTTATGTTGTTGGGGGTGTCGGCCCTACAATATGTTGGCCTTGGACCTTTTATCAATATAATCTTAAGATGGAAAAAAATAATTGATCAATGCCACCTGAAGTAAAGAAATAAAAATTATTTGGAATGAAACATCAGGTGAATTAGGTGAATGACTCCACCGGTATACAGATTAAAGAATGGGATAACCTATTTACATCAAAGAATAAATTGCAGCCTTATTTGAGACTTGTGGAAGTCAAATAACGATGACGTTTATATTTGATGTTTTAACAATCTGTCTACAGTGAGATATTGTTTTGCTTTGCCACTTGCCAATGTACCTATTAGTTTGATTTTTTTTCCTTAGAAACGACTAATATATCTAGTTTCGCATTCAGTATTATACTTTCGTCGTATTGACATAGAAAAAACACCCAACATCTATTCAATCCGACGCACACGAAAAATCTTTTTTATCATGTGGTTTTGAATCTGAAAGATGTATTGGTTTAAATCTATCTATTTTTTCTCATTAACAATTACTAGCTAAATTCATATTCCCGCACAGTACACGGATTTTCAACTTTAAATTATTATAGTTAATTTGTCTTTGAAATAAGAAGTTACCAAAAAAAGTTTCATACAAAAGAAAAACATGAAAAGCTATAAAACTAATATTAAATAATTCCCTTGGCTCATTGGTGTAATAAATAATTAGAGAATTATGAACAAGATCCTCCTAACCATCATCAAATCTTTACTTTTTACACCTAAACAGGCGTTTCAATCTTTGACTTTTGACCGAGCCAGTCAACACAGGGTAGAGGAAGAGGAAATTGTCATCCGTGACTGGCTTCTCGGAGCTGTTCCCTCCTTCACGGCATTAGAGTCATGATCTGCTGCAGCGGTCACACGTTCACATCGAGGACACATGGTTAAAACCGAGGTGGATACTGGCTTTAGAACTCGTAGTTCTTCAACTTCTATTTGTAGCCGTCGATTTTGCTCCTTCAGTGACCCAAACCATCTCTTTAGGTACTCGCATTCCATCTCCGTATGCTTGAGCTTACTCCTATATAAAAATTTGTATGATCATACTTTAAAGTTGCTTACGTCATTTATAGTTTCTAGGTATTATCCTATAACAACGATATCTATCCATAGGCTGAAATATTTTAATGCACGCTTAACGAGGTTGGTGTTTGAAAAGTTTAGTACTTTTGTGAGACCATTCAACCGACCTTTGCTATAGCTATATGTTTATATACGTTTGTGAACTATGTGATCACATGTGATACTATATAAGTCATAAGTGATTTTATTGCCTGATTGACAAATGCCAATACGTATGATCATCTCGTCATAAATCATATTAATCTAGAAAGTGCTTCCTACTCTTGTTGTTCTTTTTTTTTGCTAAAATCCACACTCTTGTTGTTTCACAAGTGCTTTCTTATTGATACTTTTCCATGCACACATACTACTAAAACTTTATTTAGACCAAGACTCAAAACTACTAAAACGTTTTTACTAAATACCTTTTATATTTTAATTTGGGAAATTAAAAATATTTTGGTAGCAAAAACGTTAGAACCTTCTGGTTATGTTTTTATGAAACTAAAAAATAATGATAGTTTGACAAAAAAAAATAACGGTAGAACACGAAAGTTTTTGTGAAACTGAAATGGAAACATTTTGAGGGCGGCAAGCATCAAATTCACATTCGTGCCCGGTTATGGACTCCATGAACAAACAGCCACGCAACATGTATCCATATACTATATATGCATGCACTATGTACAAATGTACGTATATAAATATATACATATATACACACATTCATGTGATTTATTATGCATATATCATGAATATATGACATGAAATATATAGACATAAAGGGAAACACTGATATAGAAAAACAATGATAAAAAGGTATGTGATCAGTGTGCAAGTTTATGTTTCATTAAAGAAATATGTATAAGTTATAACTATGTGAAACAAACATCATAATTATAGTCTGGCCAACGATGGCTGAAAATAAAAAACACATCATTCATTGTTTTTAACTTTGTCCCTTATGTTCCCTATCGCTTTTTTCTTGTTGATGCATTTATTAGATTCTATATCTATATATTGATTTTTAATCACGGGACATTTATATATAGACACGTAGTCACATAAATAAGAGTACGGGCTTTTCATGTGTCGCATAAAATGCGTGATAACTATAGATGTGGGAATCAACGTGAAACACTTGGATAAAAAGAGATCCTTTACACTTTACTAGATTTTTCTAAAACTATTATTGTATATATGGTGAATGATGTTGAGAATCTAAGTAACGATCGCACACGATCCCTTTATATATAAATATTCTGTCAACGCACTCTCATTAATTAACATATATCCTGTAATCACCAAAATTCTAATTCCAAAACCCTACATATAACATGCCTCACCGTATAAGATATACAAGCCCTTTATCCTCATTATTATTATATATATATATATAATATATATATATGTGTGTATAACAAATGATGCAATACATATGAAAGCGGTAGATCCAAGTACGTACCTTGCTCTTCGATTTTGAAACCACACCTCAACTTGCCTTTGACTAAGCTTCAGAAAAGTGGCCAATTCTTGTTTCTGTTTCTGTGGTTTCATCATCATCCAACCAAAACATAATCAGCAGACTTGATCATGAAAATATTACTCTCTCTCCCTCTCTCTCTTTTTCTTTTTCCATCTCTCTTTCTCCTTTTTCAACGTAAACAAAACATATACGGAACCATCAAATTTTATGATTTATACTTACATGGGTTAAGGTATGGTTTTGTATGAAACTCTCTTCAAGAATATGCGATTGATCTTTGGTTAGACGGAGCTTTTTGCGCCGTCGGCCACCAGAGTTGCCGTCTTCGTCGTCGTAGACATGCGGTGTTGCACTGATCATGATCCACTCGCGATCTTTTTCCGTCTTTGGAGTTTGATTTATGTCCAAATCTCTCACCATGTGGTCACCTACCAAAATATAGATTTAGATATTTTTTTCATAGAAATAACTGTTTAAAATCTACATCATACATATAAAACAGATGATTTTAAGATTAATCGTTGGATCTTACCAGATGAAGGGAGTGAAGGAGATGGAGAGAAGCTTGGAATTGATATTGTTAATTCTAAGAAGCTTGAATTAGGTGAGACGGCCATAGAGGAGAGGATGAGGAAAAGCTGGAATGATCAAAATATAATTTGATGAAGAGAAAATAGTTTTTTTGGAAGAGAAAGGTAAAGTTGAAGTATTATATGATAATAGAAATGTGAGTGTGTGTATGTGTTTTTGTGTGTATATACACATGTGAGAGAGCAAAGGAGAAAAAGCCAGACAAAGGAGAAAGATTTTGTTATAAAGCGTGGAATAAGGAATTAAGCCTCATAGAATTATCAAATTTCAAAGAAAGTCCCAAAACACGACAAAAGATAAAAGTCTTAAGCTGGTGAATGAAACCAAAATAAATGAAAATAACAAATGGCAGTGTAAGCTGATAGTATTTTTTTTTTAAGGAATATAATTAAATAAAGAGGTGTATTTACCTGTAATTGGCGGACGAAATGGGTTTGACTAGGGTTGTTAGGTCAAATCATATTCGTATGATCAATTATTACGTGTTTTACCAGTTTTTAATTTCCGAGTTGTAGAATTCATTATGGTATTGGATGGAAGAGATTTTTGGAGATATTCGTGATCCAATCTGTTTTGTTTTAATAATCAATTATCTAATCTGTTTTGATAAAAAAATTAAATTTTTGTCTGGATATCCGATTCGATCCGTAAAAGTAAAATAAAAATTAGAAAATAAATAAAAATTCAAAATTATAACATTTTATTATAAAAATAAAAACTTATCTAATATTTTAAATTCTAATAAACTATTTAATAAATTTAATAAATAAAAATGCTGTAAATATATAAAATATGCATATAATGGATCTGATATCCGTTCATAATATTAATATTTGTGGTTTACTTTTATTTCGTAGAATTATGGTTATCCAGACTTTTTACTTCTAATAAAAATAGATAACTTCTCGAATTAAAATTTACGGATATTTTTTTTTCTTTTAACTTAAATTTACGGATATTTTGTAGAGTTTTAGGTGAGACAGTAACGGGTGGCCGAAGTGTTGTTTTGCGTTGAGCGTTACGAAGACAATAATCTTAGGAAAAAACGAGAATGGTCTAAGGTTAAATAGATCTTGTTGTAAATGTAGTAAAACGTATTAACTAATACCGTATTAATTATAAAAAGTACTACTATGTTGTTTAATATCTGAAACCTAATAATATACCATCTAAAGCATGAATACTCTAACATTTTTTCTTGAAAGTTCCGGAAACTATGGTTTAAATAATTATATTAATTTAACTAATGTAACATAGTTGAATACAAAAAAACATAGTTGAATATAGTTGATTATTTAACAAATATATTACATAAGTGTCTCTGATTGGACTTCTGAGTTTATTCATGTGTCTCACAAAATATATTAGGTCTAGCTAACTTTAGGGAAATAAGCTAAAGACCCTAGTTGACCAATTACAATATCATATTCATTAAGGCAATTAAACATATTATCATAACATATAATTTTAATGAATAAAATTTAAAGATGGTCACTTTAGAAAATGCATATAATACAATAATATCACTATAACTAAACACACACTTCAGTTTTTCTTTTAATAGATTATAAAGTTTTATTCTTAGCTTTATAGATTTATATAATTTTTCGAATGGTAGATATATACTCCACGCATTGTGTGCGATATAACTAACAAGTTATAGTTGGCATGCATGACTCCAGATTTCCCAAATGTCTATGTTTATTGGTGGCCACTCTTCCAATACATCCATGCCTTTCGGCTTTTGCAATCAAAGTGGACTTATATTGGGACCCATTAACTGTTTTTGTTTTATTTAACAGACCTTGATCCGGTTTACTATTTTCCTCCGGTTCTATCAGATAGTTTATATCATCCTGGTTAAGGTAATTGGATCAAAAGTGACAAGTTTACAAATCTACGTACTTCCCAAACCAACATTATTAGCTCTAGATTCGGAACTGATTTGAGTAGTAATGTGTATTCTTCTTACTATATCTATTATCGGCGTCCGTAAGATGGAACATTCCCATTTGGTATCAAAGCTTAAGGGGTTGGTTAGTGGGATCAAAGCTTAAGGGGTTGGTTAGTGGGAACTAAATTCATAATAATTGTTGAATTTTATTAAATTTTATGGTTATTGGTTTAGTTGATTTAAGATTATGTTACTATTTAATGATTACTAGATTCTGATCTGTCATTTGAAAAATTTAATTTTTATATTTATGTTATTTTTTGTAATCATATTTGTGTTTAATATTAATTTAATTTAATATAATTTTTGATAACTATATTAAATATGTCAAGTTGCATAACTATACACTTGTGTCATGTGCATTTTAGAAATTATTCTTAAACTTTATTCCTAAAGTTTACAACATATTATATTTTTTTAATAGTTACATAACATAATTAGTTAAAAATATTCGTACAAAAACTGATTCGGAATCAACCCGAAAATCAAAGTCTCATACTCTATTAGACATGACCTATATATTCGAATGATTCTTAAAGTGTTATATCCGAAAACCAATACAAATCCAACCCACACCAAAAGCCGAATATTTTTTTTGAAAAATGTTTGAAAAATATATATTTTAAATTTATTCTGTTATATATATATAAATATAATATATGTAAATGGGTTAATATGGTCTTCACTAACTTTAAGTAAAACCACATTTGATAATTACTTTTTAATCGAACAATCTATTTAAAATCCATTCAGCTAAATAAGTTTATATGAATATTTATTTCTATTAAAAGTTCACTTAAACCCTCTCTTAAGCCCTATTTTGATATCATGTGCTTTGTTAATTGATAAACTTAATGTCTATGTAAAATATTTTAAAATCTGAATAAATTAATTTTTGGTTGAATAAATCTAAAACTTTGGGCTGAGATGTAAGTTATGTTGTTGTAGTGTGATAATGATTTTTTGAAAAACTGGTGTTCAATTGTATTGTTGCTAAAAATATATGTTAAATATTATGACAAACCTTAAGTTGAAATGCTTTTATACCACTGTAAACAGATTTGAATCATACATGGACGGATTTGAGTAGAGTAATATAAGATAAAATTAAGTTTTAAATAATTTAATAAAAATTATATATAGCATTATTATTAGGACTGTGTAAAAACTGTCAAAAAGAAAAAAAAACAGTTTTAATATAATTAATGCTGATTTTAGAAGTAATATGTGGTTATTAAATTGCTATTTTACAAAGAAATAGGGAGTTATGTCTTTTTGTAGTAAATAGGGAGTTACATTTTTTTTAACTTTAAAACCATAATATTATATGCTTTTACATAATGTAAGGAGTTATATTCATTTTTGAAAGAGTAAAACATGAAAATAATTAGTTGAGCATTTTTCAATAAAAAAAAATTAGTTGAGCATAATATTTATCAATGGGTCATGATCCTGATTTAGTAGAATAGATTTAAAATATTTTTGAACATTCAAAATATTTATACATTTACACTGAACCAGCAAGCCTCTATATATTGATAAAATAATTATAATGAACTGGTTAATTTTTCTGAACCATGAACTGAATTATTTTTATGCCAAGGAACCAAAAAATATTTATACATTGAATTTTCTAGTGGACCGATTTCTATTTTTCTGTTTTAGTATATTGAAACTGTTACCCTTTAAACCCAGTGTGTGAACTGGATTTAAATATTTTTGTTTAGTATATATATAAAGAATATGAATAAAAGTGTATCAATCATTAATTAATATGAATGAAAATGGCATATTTTCGCATCAAACATTAAGAATATGATTAATTAGCGTTTATGTTAATATTAGTCGATCATTTTCATATAGTAGTATTTTATTGTCACACACTCAAATGCATTATGTAATTGTTGAGTATTATTATATGTATACGATAGAAGTGGGCTGCGAGGCGAGAAGAGGGTGGACGTTACAAAATTCAATATTATTAGTTCTTAGTTAAAAAAATAGCAGTTTGTATATTTAAAATAAATCCAATGGCAAAAATAATAATATACCAATTAGTAGTAGATGCAAAAAATAAAGATGATCATGTTTAAATAATATCGTTTAGATACAATTATAAAAATAAAATAATTATCTCCTTAAATAATGAGAATAAATAGTTGGATATAAAATTTATCAATAGTTCATGATTATGTAAGATTAAACATTCCTATTTAGTAAAGGGTTGGTTAGTGGGAACTAAATTCGTAATGATATGTTGATTTTTTTTAAAATTTTATGGTTATTGGTTTAGTTGATTTAATATTATGTTACTGATTTAATAATTATATAGTGACAAAATCTATAATTATTCAAAAAGTTTAAATTTTAATGATTTTATAATCCTACTAAATTCTAGTACTACTGAACCTTAAACTCTTTACAATCTTACTCATAAAGCAAAAACCTCAAAATATTACATATATGGGCAAAGATCTTAAAATCATTATAGTGAAAACAGTTTTATAAAATTTTTAAACATGAAAAACTTATTAAACTTTGTACAGATTTTGAAAATATCTAGAAAATTATATTTGTCTGAAAATATAAATGAAAATGACTGGTATTATTTTAAACAATGGAATAGGATGTTGAGAGACCTCAGATCTGATCATCTTTCTCTGGTTCTGGCGGTTTTCTTAGCACTGGAACCGGTCTCCTTTTGTATTTTATTTATCTTTTTGGCGGATCTGTGCACTTTCATCTAGGTTCTATGCGGTGATAGCTACGGTTCTGTTCTTTCTTTCTCTCCGATGTGGACCGGCTGTCTTTGTATGTCCTTTTGACAAGGCGTTTTTGGTTCTTAGCTGATTGGTTTGGGTTGTGGTCACTCGGGTCCTCTGGTTCTTTCTCCTAGAAGCTCTGTTTTGATTTTGTATATTCTCTCTCTCGAAGATGCCTGAGTGGTCTTGTAATTGACGCTCTTGAGATTTCTCACCTCAATCGACAGTTTTTTCGGTTCGTCTCTTACAGATCCCCTACCAGTCTACCTTGATCTGTTGTAACCGGTTCGGGTATGGAGTTAGATGGTTTGTTTGTGACCCCTTTCCTTTGTAGATGCTGGATCTTCCTATTTGTGGTTTGGCAGGAATCTTACTGCCGCTTTTCTTTTGGATGGCTCAATAATGTCTACGGCTGTTCTGTTAAAGCGGGTTTTGATTGCTCTGGAGGGAACTCACGGCTTCGACAGCCCAATGACATGCTGTGGCGAGGGTGAAGTGAGAAGTCCGGTTTCAGTCGTACTTATCTTATCTTTTGTAGTTTCTGTTAAGCTTTCAGCTATTTTGATCCTTTATGTTTAACTTGCCAGTTTTGATTCGTTCTTGTGTGGTGTTTGTGATTATCGTTTTTAAATTATCTCCCATGTGTGGGCTTTAGACTCCGGAGACATTCATGTCGTCTGCCGGCTTAAGATTCACGGAGTTTTATAAACCCCCATCTTTGTTTGTATGTTTCAGTTTCTAATCAAAATCTTTCCGAGAAAAAAAAAGGATGTTGAGAGACCAAGCAGTCTCTATCAAACGTTTTTAGAGAAGAATTAAAGGAAAAAAACATATCGACTTTATTCTCTCTATATTATACTTCTACTTTTTGAAATCAATTAATTGTTGAGAGACAAACTCTCCAATGCAGATGTTCTAAGACAGACTGAGACGCAAAAGTACTGGTTCTCTAAAGATTACAAGCTAGTAAGCTACTTGTTTTGGTTCCATACATTGAAGAATCCAAGAAGGAGAATATAGAGAAAAGAGAAAGAAAAGCAAAAGTACTGGCTCTCTAAAGATTACAAGCGACTTGTTTTGGTTCCATACATCATATGATACATTGAAGATAAGAAGACTACAAAGTAAACTAGTTATGTCGGCTGATTAATAAGCTCAGCTCAGTGAAACCGTGGTTTCTCTGAACCAAGAATATGGCAGTAGTTCCACAACTACACGATAAATATATTTGGTATCGTGGAACTACTGAAGAAGCTTATTGCAAGTCCCAACGCCAATGGCTGCAGCAAGATGCCAACCGGCGTGAATGAATGGTGTTTCAGGGAAAAGATCGTCAGCTATGAACAAAGCTCCGCCCAACAACGTAGACATCTTGTGTACGTTATGAGCCGTTTTCAAATCAGGATCCTTTAAGGCTCTCTTCGCAAATGCTACCTCCATCATTCCGGTGTGAACGGCTGAAACCACGAGAGGCTGGAAGGGTAGAGCCAAAGCTGATGCAGCCATCAAGAACTTTGGATTCTCTTCCCTAAGAGCCCTTGATAGACACTGTAAATTTTTTATTATAATTAGTCTTCCACAACTTTAGCATCTAGGCATGTTAAATATGTGTAAAAAGACTTACTACTGTCGCTGTGGCTATCATTGTGTAATCAGCCCATCTTAGATACTTCCTCAGCTTCCCTCTCGAAGAATGATATAAACTCGAAGCGACTCCAACTCCAATCAAGGAGTTTGCATACACCTTCATGTTAAGGTTTTTCCTATATATCGCTGATTTGGTTAGAAAGACTACGATTCTTTGATCTGAAATAAGATGAAACAAGAAAGGATGATTACCTTGGGGTTTGCATACCGAGAAAAATGAAAGGGAGCGATGTGATTACATTAGCAGCTGTTTCTAAGAGACTCTGATCACCTGTGAATGTGTTAACACACATGGATTGAAACAACTTAATGATCTGCAAAGGGCAAGGAAAGAACAAAGATGTTAATTATAAGAATATACCGTGGATGCAGCAATGGATAGGTCTTAGGCATGGTGGTCTTTGTTGCCAGACACGTCTGCAGAAGATGAAAAAAAAAGGAATCAAATATCTAACCTCAGACACAGATAACAACATATCTCAATATGTTTAAAAATTCATTATTTAGACGATAAACTTACTCAATGAATAGACTCTGTTTTGTTCCTGCATCTGAGGATTCAAAGCTAGATACTTGGCTGATACTCTCGAATCCAAAAGGGGAATGAGAGACCACATGAACCCCATGGATACCCTCAAGGGCTTTGCTAGTCTTGGATACACCTTGAGGGCTCATGTGGAATCTTTTTTTTTTCTTTTTTCAAGATCACAAACGCAAAACCTAAAACTTAGCCAGCAAAAGGACTTTGCTGGTCTAAGCCTTGGCTTGTTGCTACTGATTGATTCAGCTGCTGCTATGATCACCACAAGAAACAAACAAACAAACAAAAATCATCATTAGGAACATTCAAAATTGATTTGCAATCAACCAAACCAACAATCTGTTCATCTTGAAACTGTATTGTGCCAGATAACAAATTAGGTTTTTAATCCTCCTAAATTTAGACTACTCCAACTGTAAACAGCTAGCCAGAGAGATTTAACTTCTTTTTTTTTCTTTTTTTTCAGCTAATGGCCAATAGTTCATGGATTATCTAGATTCCGATTCATCACATAAAATTGATCAGGAAAGCATTGCACAGATTCAAATTCGAAAAGAGACGACGATCAAAGAGAAATAAGAGCAGAGAACAAACCTTGCGATTGATGACGATCGTGAAACGAACGAAACGGGGATGAGAGTTGTTGTAAACAGGGAGAAAAAGCTGGGAGAAGAAGACGAAAGGTGACAGTGAGAGAGAGATATGATGAGTCACGAATCTTCTTCTTCGACTCCAAAGGCATATTCTCTTCCAATCATAACAGTCGGCCGGTTTAATTCGTTTCTGTTTCTACGCTGAGATATTATTGGGTCGAACATGGGTTGGGCCCAGTGTTGCTGCTCTACTGGGCTGAAGCAATTATCCCAGTACAAATATGATAACTCTATACAATTATCACAGAAAAAATGGGATATGTTTGAAAATATGTATTTTACATGCAAAATATGTATTAAAATATATTAAAGAAACTAGATTTGAAACAATATAGGATAAATGCATTTAGATGTGTACAACCATTTGACATTTACAAAAATACAATAGATAAAAAAAATTAATAATGGATGAAGTTTGATACTCACTCTGTTTTATAATATGTTTTGTTTAAAAAAATTTCACATTGATTAAGAAAATTTAACTAAATTGTCAAACTTTCGGTTTTACTCCTATTTAATATAAATTTATTTAGTTTTATTAAATCAATAAATTAGAAAATAAGGACAAAATTAGAAATTTTATTAAATATGTGCATTGGAATGCAAACAGTTCAAACGGTGCACATTATGCAAATCAAGTGAGAGATGCAGATCATACAGATCATGTAAATCAAATAATTATTAGAGTTTTAAACTCTAAAAACAATTCAAAAAGGAAAATTATATATTTAAATAATAAAATTACAATAAAATATATCAAAACACATAAGATATAAAAGTAAAGGGAAAATTTAAATTCTACCAAAAGTTTGATATCACTTTTCAAATTTACCATTAATGATTGATTATTTTCACAAATACCATAAATTTGTGATAAAACAAACTAAACTAATTTTTCAATATTTATAGAACATTTATAAATCCAACCTCAACCCCTTAATATTAAATCTTAAACAATAATCACTAAATCTTAAACCCAAATATTAGTATATTTTTTTTATTGTTGATATTTTTGGAAAGTGGTACTTAACTTGTGGTATTTTTAACAATTTCTCAAAGATAAAATATAAATAACAATAAATATTACGCTAAAACCATGTTGTTGCATTTTTTAAATCATAATATAAAAACATTAGAATTAAACGAAATGCATCTCTTTTTCATAGTATACATATTTAAACTATTTTACTATATATTTGCATAATACATATTATTAAAATACATATTATATAAATATAATAATTTAAGTAATGTAAAAAATTATATGATGAAAATAAAAGGAGAAATACGTAAATAATGAGAATTTCCGTATTATTAGAGTTGTAAGTAAAATAAAACAAAAATATAAAAGCAGACAAATATATTTAATTAAATGTTCTTAACAATATTATTTATTGATCAAAAAGGAAGAAAGTACATGAACAACACCAAAAGTATAAAGATCAAATCTGCATGTATATTTTCTGCATTTTTGGGTAAAAGACAGAAAAATATCAAAATGCATGCAGATTTTTTGCTATTTTCTATTTAAAATCAGAAAATGTTTAATGTTGATTTTAATTTAGGAGAATTGTATGTATATATAAACTGCACTTCTCATGCTTAGGCATGGGCACGGATCGGTTATTCGGGTTTTTGAAGGTATTTGTGATTTGCTTCGTATGTTATGGATATCTAATTTTTCGATTTGCTTTGCTTCGGAAAAATACAGATATTTGGAAAAATAGATATCCAAAAAATAAATAGATATTTACAGATATTTACGGATATCTACGGATATCTCATCTGTTTTGATTAATACAAATAATCTCAAATTTTTGATACAAATTTGTTTTGTAAAATAATTTTTTCATGATATATATGATACCAATTAAAAGAAGCAGTGAATCTACATATTTTATAAATTATTTAAATTTAGTTAACAATTATAATAACATAAAACTTAAGAAAAAAATTATAATTGTCAAAAATAAATTTCTTCCTTTTATGTAATACTTTTATATAAGTAATAATGTGAATGGAATTTGTCAAATTATATGTTAGAATTATATAATTTTCTATATTTAACTCTTTTAATATAATCAAGATATACATGTGTTTATATATTGTTGGTTCGGATCGGATATTCGCTTCCCAAAATTTTAATATTTGTGATTTGCTTCGATTTAAATGGATATTAATTTTTAGCATTTGCTTTGATTCGAAAATTTACGGATATCCGAAATTTTCAGATTGAATCGAAACGAATCAAATTTAATGGATAAAATACACAGCCCTACTTATGCTGTACTATTTGAACCCTTAGGATGAAACATAAAAAAGTAATACTGTAATCGGAGTAAATACTTTTCTTCATTACATTTATTAAAAAAACATTAACTAGTATCTATATTTATTAATTCTACGCCCAATTAAGAAAAAGAGCTGGAGACCTAGCTACTTGTATGCCGAAATTAACAAGAACACACATTCTTATGAAATTAATTAACAAATGGGGGCATTTATGAACGAATATCTTTGAGACTTTGACCGATACTTATAGCTACAGAATCTTTGGGACTTCTATAAAAGTAGCATCGTAATTAAGACCGTTATCTGTCGCGATGATACATTTATAAGTATAAGTTGCTCAATACTTAAATGTAACCAAATGAGTACTGTATTTTAATCTCGTTTACACAATTCACGATGAGTTCCTAACGTTATTGGTCTCCGTTGGTTGACAAAACAAATCCGGTCTTAAAAATTCAAGTTTCCGTCATGTTTTCAATCTTTATCATGTCGGCTCTCGATGTTGCTACTCTTGAACCGATTTTGTCTTCCCCTTTTCTTGAGATGACATTTGATTTTTGTCTTAATTAGTGCATGTTTTTCATATATATAATGTCATTAATTCCTTTTTAACAAAAACACACACTGTAACTAAACGTTGTGTGTAGACCACATGGTATTGGACTTGGGCATGTTTATCTGTTTTGGTTGCAAAGTTTTATTTAGAAAGGAGTCTTGCTCACTTCTGAATTGATCTATCTAGCGGTGCCAAATCTTAAAAAAAAAGAAGATTATGAACATTTATTGACGCGACTGCGTATGAAGAGGGGAACGGTAAAGAAAAGAGGCAGAGAGCAATTAAGACGGTGGACAGCGTCACAGCCATGGCCTGACCATTTCTCTACTCCATACGTATATGCTTTATATTACAAATTAATATTACCCCGGTGTCCTTCAATCCCTTTAATTCCTCCACTTACTAGACATAAATTTTAAACCTGTAGACATAAATAATGAATGATGACGATAAAATTTTAAAATAGTTCAAATAGAATCTAGTCAGAGAGAAATTATGGATGCTGTGAATAAAGTCACAGAACTATTTTCTTTATCATGTGTAAACTTTATTTTTGCATTAATTTCTCACTAAACATTTTTGGAAGATATTTCACTTTTTTAGTTTTTTTTTATCAGGGGTTGTAAAATCACATTTAATCTGTTAGGAGTGTTCATTATACATGTTTACAACTTCAGTGGATTTAAAAATAATAATGAATTCAATCTAATTATACTACTATCCATTTGAATCCTTAAATCCAATTCTTGTTCATAATAACTATTGTATCTTGTTTGAATCCGGAGATGTATTGTATCTTAACGTTCTATGGTGGCAAAAAAAAAGAAAAGAAAAATGTTCCCCCAGACCATGTTTGTAAATGGTTGGTACGAAATGTCAAATTCTTTAGTAACAATGTCAAATTACACTTTTTCATACTAAAAACCACTTTGACATACACATGTATTGCTGAGTTTTATAATTGTATACATAAGTGTAAGATGGAGTCATGGAGGATCTTTTATGCACTTTGCAGATTTGTCAAATGAATAGTCATGATGAGCAGTTGATTGATCTAATCACTGTACCAGTATTGGTTCTAGTAATACTAGTATAGAGATAATTATTGAGACTCATAATTATTCATACTAACTCATTTGGTAGCTAGGGGTAGGTGTATGTTGAATAAAAAAGGATTCATGAAGGCAGATGAAGAAAATTAATACGGACTGGAGCTAAAACACCAAATGATGATTATAGGAAACACAACCACATTATATCCGTTGGTTAATACTTAGCCAATTCGATTTTTTTTTCTTTATTTATGTAGAACATAAGATAAAATAATCTCCTCCTTTACATGACTTGATTAAAACAAACAAAAAACACCATATTTTAACGGAAAATGAAATTTAAGGAATGAGTGGTGAGTAACCTTTAAACTCTTAATACTAACATTAGTAGAGTTCTACATAACCGAACTAACCGTACACAAAAAGCTAAAATGGTTATATGCTCCATGACATACAAAAAGAGGATTCTAACTTACAAAATCTATGACATTCTTGATTTTACACTAAGGTAGGTTTGGGTCTTGATCGGCGTCTAGCGTTTGCGTCTTCTTGTAGTCTTCGTAGGGTGGGTGCGGAGAGTAGTGGATAATAATAGCTCGTAAAAGTTAGTTCAGTTGTGGAGAGGATTGGGACCCGTGTGAACTACTCTCTTGTCGTCTCCATAAATGTACTCTTCTCTGTTCAACGGCCCACGAAACGGCGTCGTTGCGTACACCAGAGTCTTTCTCGGCGGCCGGAAGACGAAATGGCGACGAGAATCAACAGAAGCTGATGATGAGGACAAGCATATCTGAAACATGACAACCAAGAAGAAGAAGAAATATTTGATGGTCATGTCCCATCTTCTACTTTTCCTTCTTTGTCTCTCTCCACGTACCAACACGTAAGTCATCTCAGAGAAGCCACAAAACAGACGAACATGAAGACAAACAAAACAACTGGGACAGTCCAGGTCAAACGAAGCTGGAGACTTCTTCTAAGGACAGAAGAGAGAAGATAGAATAAAAAGGGTTTTTGGAACTCAACTTTTTGTCTTGTGGGTAAAAATAAGACTTTGACTTGGTTATAGTTGGTTTATTTTGGTGGTGGGTCTTCGGATCCTTCTAAGATCTGCACTGTTCTTTCCTCTAAAAGGTAAAAGCTTTTACAAGAATTCTCTATTTGTCTCGGAAGTCGGTAGCAAAGAGAGAGAGAGTGTTGTGTGTGTGGTTAGGTCTGTGGAAGAACGTACGACAGGCGGTATTAATAACGGCTGTCACTCCTTTGCGTTTATTCGATGGAAGAGTTTTCGAAAGCACTACCTTCTTTTTACTGTTTTTCGTCTTCGTTTTTTGTTTCTGTATTGTCAAGTTTGGAGGAAACCTAAGTAGTATAATAGTTTCTCTCATCTTATTAACTTAGCCAATAGACTTATTTATACAAATTACATAACTTGTCTAACAAGTTCTTTACATAATAGAATAGGAAACCTAACTTATACATTAATGATATATTTCCTAATAGTTACATCCAAATATATTCGGGGCGATCTCGTAATCCCCGAGATCTCTCAATACCCTCCCGCAAGCTCATACGTGGTAACACGTATGAGATTGGACAATCATCAAATCATCTTCATGGTGTTTATACCCTACCATAAGGCCATCAGTAGCGTTTATACCTCGTCACGGTCATCAATAGCGCTTATACCTCGCCACGATCATCGATTCAATGAAGAATACTATAGTAGTTGTGTATCTCATAATCTCATGCTACCAAGTGAACTGAACGAACCCTTCTGATTCATGCTCAAAGTCTACAGCAGCAACATCATCAATTCATCACTCCATCGGATCAGTATATACCCGTTGAAGTCATTATCAATCATCTTCGTAACTACCACCAAATTCGTAGTAGATTAATAGTCATAAAGATTTGTAAAACTCCAAATGTGAATATGAACCGACCATCAAAGATCCATGCTCATAATTCACGTAGTGTCATCAATTATAAGTAGCCCTCTTTTGTAGTATGAGACCACGTTCTCTCGTCTTTTTTTTTTTTTTTAATAACAAAACCAAAAGAGAATAAGAAGAAGAAAACCAAAAAAAGCTTAATTATGATAATCAAACTCGTTGTCACAAATAGAAAAAGAATCAACAGATAAAATTCCAAACTGAAAGCAAACGTGAAAACTCTTTTTTTTTTTAATTTAGAAAAGAATAACAAAACCATAACCCATAGGATATTGGATCTTTGGCTCTGATACCATGTCAAGTTTGGAGGAAACCTAAGTAGTATAATAGTTTCTCTCATCTTATTAACTTAGCCAATAGACTTATTTATACAAATTACATAACTTGTCTAGCAAGTTTTTTACATAATAGAATAGGAAACCTAACTTATACATTAATGATATATTTCCTAATAGTTACATCCAAATATATTCGGGGCGATCTTGTAATCCCCGAGATCTCCCAATATGTATTTTATTTTTCTTTCAAAACATTACTACTTTCATGAACGTGAATTTTGACGTACTAAAATCATCTCCAATGATTTTCATAATTTTAAAGAAAATATGATATAAATTCAAAATGAGTTTATTATTTGCCATAGTGGTTCTTTTTATTTCCTTTTTGATACTATTTAACTAGAGTTTAAACCACATACTTGTACAAATTTTGATTTCAACTTTTTCTTACATATAATTTGATGACATTATAAACACACATAAATTTTGGATATTTTAGGTTTATACAAACCTACCCGGACACAAGGATCCGACTCAGACCTTGTCCAAAAATGAATAATGTTTTAATGGAGTTTAATTTTAAAACAAAAAAACTGATATAAAAAATCGTTGAGTGGGTACCTCATGCCATGTCTAAATAATTTTTTTTTCTTAACCAGTTTGAATTCTTTCACAATGAAACAATTACATTCAAACCATAAATTATTGTGGTTAACCCCTAAAATAAATGATGTCGAATAATTATTGAAATACAATTAATGAAGTAGTAAGGAAAAGTGAAAAAATGAAGAAGCAATAAAATACTTAAAAAAGAAGTAGGTAAATTCAGTTTTGTACTTTCGTACTAAATGATGTCAGAATTATTTGAAAAAAGAAAATGAAGTACTTAATATTAGTTTTTAAAATTAATAATATGTAAGAAATCAATTAAAAACAGATAAATATTGTTTTGTACTTCAGTTTTAATATACTAGAGCTTGATCCGCACATTCGCGCAGATATTTATTTTTTATTTTTTCATAAATAAATATTTATTTGTATGTGATAATATATTTTAAAATTTACATGTTTAAATGATTGTTTAATATGATATTTCTAAACATAATATTTTTATAGTTTATATTAAATAGTTTTGTTTTATCTAGTATACCATCAATTGTATCATCCATAGAACATGACCCACATATCCGCATAAATGTATTTTTAGTTTTTTACGGACCAAAATTTTATGATAATGTATTAAAATTGTTTTATATAGTATTTAAAATATATGGTGCTATATGTTTTATTTTTTTCAGCACTTATGATACTAAATTTATATTGGACTGTTATTTATATAAAAATATATGTAATATAATATATTTTATATTAATCTGTATATTACATAAATCATTCTTTTGTGGCTCTTATTTTAGTTATTGTTAACAAATAATAAAAATATAATTATATAATTATATATCTTCTAAATCAATATTGTTGATTAACTATTTAAAGCTGGTTATTAATTATTTCCAAACATGTATATTAAATAAAATAGGAAAAATAAATAATTCTAAAAGCTAGGTTTATTAATTATTGCTACCATGATTTTTAGTTAGAATTTAATTTTAGAAATATATTAATTAAATAGAAAGAGATAAATAATCGTAAAAGGTAGGTTAAAGTTAATTAACAATTTTAGTAACATGTCATTGTAAATAAATTGAAAAACTAAGAGATATTTTACTTTTGTACTTCTGTTTTGATAATATAGATAGAATAGAGTTTGATCCACGTATGCGCGTGCACCTGCCCGCATATTTGTTTTTATATTTTATAAATAAATATTTATTTGTATATATGATAATATATTTTTAAATTTATTTGTTTCAATAATTTTTAATACAACATTTCTAAACACAATATTTTATAGTTTTATTAAGTAGTTTTGTTTTATCTAGTAAACAATCAATTGTATCATCCATATTTTTAGAATATGATTTATATATCCGCAAAAATGTATTGTTATTTTTTAGGGATCAAGGTTTATGATAATGTATAATAAAACTGTTGTATATACAATTTAAAATATACGGTGCTATATATTTTGTACTTTTCAACATTTATCATACTGTGTTTATATTGATATATTATTTATATAAAAATATATGTAAGATAATATATTTATATATTATATATATATAAATGTTTCTTTTTATGTGGCTCTTAATTTTGTTATTACTAATAAATAATAAAAATTTTAAATTGATCAATTGTTTAAGAATTTTATTATAATAAGATACAAATGATTACAAAATCATATATAGAAAATAAGATATATATATATATATATATATATATATATATATATTAAACTATATACCATATAAAATATATGAATATTTTAATTTCAAAATTTGCAATGAATTTTAAAGAATGATAATAAATTTTGAAATTATTAAAATTTACACTGAAAATTTTGTTATGAATAATTTATTTATTTTCCTATAAAAGAAACATATAATAATAACCCATATGATTAGGATGTTTCATTTAATATATGCATATTTAAATATATATTGTATATCAATTTTAATATCACTTTTAAATTTAATTATATACCATAAAAATATATACAAGTGGTTATTTAGATTTATTGACCATAAGACGATTGTAAATTAAATTTTGTTCAAAAATAATTGTAAATAAATAAAAATGATTGCTTTTATTTATGCTGTTGTGCTAATTTAATTATATACATAATAACAAATGATTTAATATATTTTATTATTTGTAATTTCATAATATGCAAAAATGTAAAATAAATAATATTAAATAAAAATAATTTGTTTATACAGAGTTTATCCCGTGCAATTTCAAACAAGCAAATAGTCTAACCCCCTATCATTTTACTGGGTTTACGGTCAAATTATAGCACCAGTTCTTTAATTATTTTGTGCCACCAACTTTTTGTTATAAATATAGCTCAAGATAGTAGTATATAATACTATTTAAACGATGCTAAAAATGTTGACAAAAAAAAAAAACGATGCCAAAAAAAAATACTATTTAAACACGAGCAATAGAACAATACCAAAATTTAGTGAAGCCCATTCGCTGAGAAACAACAAAATAAAAGCCCGTTACTTTCTGTTACAGCCTCACTGAAATTGAATTTTTGGCAACACTGAAATTGCAGCAGATTTCTCCGGTATCACCAGCAAACACATAATTTATAGTTGATATATATTAGTTATTGACATTTTGAAGAAATCATAAAAAATGTTTCAGTCGTTTCGAACTGTTCCGAAACTCTTAGAATCAAAACCCAGTTCCGGCTATATTCGTAACTGCGGGCAGTTATGAAAGTATCCAGAGACGTTCGCATGTGCAGACGGTTATGGAAGTATAAACATAAAAAAAATATTCAATAAAAAATTTAAGTTAAAATAATAGAAATAGTAAGCTGTATATATTATTATATTCTAATATATATTATAAATTTTAAAACAAAAATATTTTCTATAATTTAAAAATTTTAAAAGTATAATTTTATAAATACTTTTTTATGTTTTTTTTCTAAAATGACATCCAATTTATGATATTTCCAGCAGTTTTCATTTTAATGAAACATGAAGGAGAAAAACACACGTGTATCTCAAACTAATGCTTATTATTGATATATTTTAAACTATTTGTCACTGTCAAATAACATATACAAATACATCTCTAAAATAACAATGATTTTTTTTTGAAACTAAAAATAACTATGATTTTCACCATCAAACTTACAAATATCTTCATATTAGGACATTTTTACATAATCAATTATTAATATTTAAAGTTTGTCTAACTCGCTAAACAAAGGTGAAATATCAATTTAATGAGTAATCATGATGTTTATGAAGCATCAGTTTAGATAATGAATGAGTAATAAGTTATTTTCCTAGAAAAAAATATATTTAGACGCTATAAAAAAGCTTCTTTCTATTATTATAATGCGAAATATACAAATAATTTATGTGTGTACAAACGATTGTGGTAGTTAAGTGATATCTTGTGCATTTGTATGTTTTTAGCTTTGATATCTTGCATATTTTGATCATGTAGAATAGGATTTAGGCATTTTTAGGTTGTATTTTGCATGCATAAGTCCTTATCAGGTGTTGGAGCATGCTATGGAGTTCTTGGAGGTGTTTGAGGTCAGTTATGGATCAAAAGAGGTGAAAGACGGGCATTGTGCAAGTTAGTGGCTGGAGCGGGGTGCTTGGAGCGGGTACAAGACTCCGATGTGGTGTCTAGAGCGGGGTAGAGCAGTCTGATGCAACGGGGTTCTATACATCGCTCGGGTTGACGACGAGAAGCGAGGTGATGAGGCTGGAGCGGGGTCTTGCAGCGGTGTCACAACACCGGTGTGGAGGTCAGAGCGGGGTCGAGCAAGTGAACGGAGCGGGGTCACCAAGTCCGCTCGGGTTTACAGCGAGAAACGAAGCAAAATGGCCGGAGCGGGGTTGTGCCGCAGGGTCGTGACACCGCTGCGTGTTTTTGACTTGTGCGATTTGTAATGTTTTTAAGGGCTTTTAGACTTTTTATTATCAACCATTAGGGTTTGGAAGGATCATATAAATACTTTTTAGACCCAAATGATGAGATTATCTTATTATCTCTTGAGAAAACACAAACCTTTTGGTGAAAAGTTCTTTCCTTTGAATCAAATCATCACTTTGTTCTTGTGTTCTTGAGTTATTTTAAGTTCTTATTTTCTTTCTTTTCATGATTAAGCTTGAATCTCTTATGGGTTTGAGAGGAATCATGGTGATTAGTGAGTAGTCCACTTTAGGATTCATGGGTTAGGGAGATCAAGGGTGATTAAGCTAGATCTAAAGGGTTTTATGTTTTATCTATCTATTTCCTTGCTAGTAGAGTGATCTTATTGCTTCTTTTGAGTTGGCCTCTCAAAGGTTGATCTCTAGACATTTCACACCCGGAAGGTGTTTGATGAAATGTCTGAGTCAACTCTTCTAAGCTCTTAACACACTTTGCCAAAGGAATTTGTTGTTAAAGGTGTTAAGATGGCTAGTAGGCTTGATTTTAATGATTGCTTTAGTAATATTCAACCAAAGGGATTTGATGCTTGAGTTGCTTTAGCAAATGAATATTCATCTAGGGATAGAGCTTGTTTAGTATTGTGCCTAGGCCTAAGATTGCTAGATTGATTGAAAGTCATCCCCTTTAGTTCAAAACTTGATCACCCAAAATCTAATCCCTATTCCCATGAGTTCTCCCATCTCATAATCAAAGAAAGTTTACTGTTTTACTGCATTTTAGTATTGCTCTAGTTTAAAACTCATCTCACTTTTGGTTTGCACTTAGATTAAGCATGTATTTGTATTCTCAGTGCATTGAAATCACCTAGGATTGGTTCGACATCTCATATACTACTGCATTTGATAGGGACCCGAAAAGTTCTGTTATCATTAAGTTGAGGCATTTAAATAGTTACAGATATTTATCTAAATAACTACAATAATAACTTTAAACAATTGCAAGAGTTCATTTAGACAATTACAACTTTTTAGATTCTGTACTATTTTCAAATCTCTGGACAAAGTAGAATAGAATTATTTATTATTATTTCCAATTTGAAAGTATTTTGAAAGTGACCTATAAATGAAATTATGTTATAAATATTATTACTAAAAGCTATTCATATAAGTATTCCAATTCAGACATTTTAAAGCTTAAATTATAACCACAAATAGCAATAAATATTTTTATAACTCTTAAAATCTCCTACGTACGACCAAAACAATGATAATGTACACTAAATTTTCCTTTTCTCACCAGGGATCCCAGCCTGGATACTGGAGAAATAGTTTATGCATTAAGGGATACCTAAACCTTCCTCTTATCCAGAATGTTCACTTTGCCTACACTCTCTGCATCCTAGTTGAGCTTTCATGACAAGTTTTATGCATGGCTGATCTAAAAGTAAAATTATAAACATCTTAATGAACACATCGTTGGTGCTGTCCAAGAAAAAAAGCATACATCGTTGGTTTCTTCATATGTTTACATTAGTGGTCTTAGTTTACAGAGGGACAGATGGCAGGATAATTACATTACGAATAGATTCATATTTATTGTAATGCAATGATTTTTAGCATTGTAAATATTGAAATCTGATAGAAACTTGACGATCTTTACACTTCTTCAAGTACAAACTTCCCCACTTAAACGCATGCACATGCATATGAGTTCTTCTGGTGAACATCGCGAATCAATTACTAAAGAAACAGAATTAGGAAACTAAATATGAAACAATGAAAATTGAGTAGACTGCAATGCAAAAGAGAAGAGAGAAAAGGAAAGTCACAAGCGGATTGGTCGTCCAAAAAATAAGATGCAATTCACCCCATCTCCTCTCCACATTACTAACCATTCAAAAAGAGAATGGATCACAGAGACATTCAAATACCAAACGGTGAAAAGAGAAGCAAACTTATAGATATGAAACTAAAAACAGTCAGCTAAAAGATTATCAGAGTCAGAGAGAGACATTAAGCGGAGTTACCGGTGTGGTTACTCGTTATTAATTTTCAGCGTCCTACTTTTTGGGTTTGACTGAATAAGAAAATCTGTGTTGACTTGATTTTTCTGTACTTGCCGTGGTGATATATGTAATTCCCAATCGCTGCTTTTTGTCGCAACATTTATAAAACGCATGGCTTATGTCGGAAACAATTTTGAGATTCTGGATGGAAAGATGGATTGCGAGAAGATGAACGTAAGAATGATTTAACACATCTATGAATTGTCACCAAAAAACATATGACCGGATTTGGGTGTTGACGAAGCGGAGAAAAGTAAAATCTGAAGAGGGAGAAGGAGCAAATGAGAGCATCTGATGAATGAACTACTACAACAAACTGAAACCTGTACTGTTAATTCTATTAATAAGTTTGTGAAAAGAGATGACTCTTGAAGGAGATAATAACGGTTATCCAATTTGTGTAAGCGGGACTTTGAGGAGCTATGACATGTGAATTGAAGACGACAATTGAATCGATAAGGTCTGAAGATGCCGATTGACTCAAAGACGTCATACTCTTATCTTAAACAAAATAAAGGCCATTAGAGCACCATTAACCAGGGTGGTTTAATGGTTGCTTAACAATATTTTAATTAAAGAAAAGAAGGAGAGAGAAGAAACAGAAGGAAAACATCGCTTAATTAAGCGTCTGTGTGTTGGGTTTTTTGTGGGCTTCATGATGCGTGGCGACCCACAATTGATCTTTTTAAATTTTTTTTTTTTATTCACTCAGAAAAAAAAAATTTACCTTTTAGCACTTTTTTTTAAGCCACCAGTGTTGATGATGATCTTAGATTATCTTGTCCAAACAAACTCCATCGTCTGATATTCGATTTTTTTCCTATAAAAAATAGATGACGTCATTGGTTAAAAAACAGGTTTGCTATTATATATAGATTAAAGACATGTGATCATGGTTTGATGGTAGGTGAGTTTTGGGTTGCTAAGAAATTTAAGTTTGAATGTATCTTATTACATTTTTTCATATGGTCGTGTGCATCTGAACCTTATCTATTGGATCTATCTGAATATCGAAGAGAAAATCTATACGTAGACTGTATTCTTCTTTAGAAATAAGTTTAAATCTTTCTATAAGTTCAGAATTACCTTAACCTACTCTTCTTTAGAAATAAGTTTAAATCTTTCTATAAGTTCAGAATTACCTTAACCAAAGAAGACATCCTAAAGTTGTAGTTTCTGCAGAGAAGATATTTTTTTGGGTGTAAATATTAAAATTTATACCATTTTCTGAGTTATTTTAATGTTGTGAAATTTAACTTATTACGACATGAAAATAAAAGAGAAAGGAGGGGAAACAAACAAAGACGAGAGACGGAGAAAGGAGGAAATAAAGAGAGACAGCCCCTGATCACCACGGGGCCACGAAAACAATCATGATATTGATTTTATTATGTTTTGGGTTTTCAACTCACCAAAGGTCATCTCTAGCTATAAATTTCATTTCGAGGAAAGATATCCTCATAATGACGATTTGAATATGGGTTGTTCCAACGAAAAAAAATAAATATGTTTAAATGTTTTTATATATCACATGGTAGTCTTAAAAAAAAATCATTAATAATACTCTCTCTCTCTATCACTATAAGTGATGTTTAAGATTTTAGCACGTAGATTAAGAAAATACTAACTTTTATAAAATGTACACTGGTTATATACAAATATCATTAAATGAGAATAGTTCAACCAATAAAAAAAAACATCATTTTGTAGTTGGTCACAAAATTCAAATGCTATTAAATTCTACATAGAATAGTGAGAACATCAATTATTTTGGAACAAAAGAATTTTTTTAAACACCACTTAATGTGATACAGAGGGAGTAATTCATTACAGACACTAAATTTTTATAGCTAAACAATAAAAAATCACTAGTTTCTTAAAAATATATATCAACTAGAAATAGAGTTACGTAATGGTTATACATACACCTAATATTTATATTTTACTAGTATTCTTTTATATTAGTAATTTTGGTTTTGATTTTAACATATTTACATATTAATGTATTAATAATAATATATTTGAATATTTAAGCAAAATATAATTATAAAGATTAATATGATGCAAAAGAGTAAAACTATGTAACTAATATTAGTAAAATTATAGGCAGGTTAAATATTTTTATTGACTAAAATGAAACGTAAATATTATTTATTAGGTTTTGAATAGCTATTCAAAATTTCAAAATTTGAAGGTTTGAAATTTTATTGGAGATAAAGTACCTTAAAATTTAAGAATTTGAAAATACGTTGGAATTGTTCTTTTTTTTAGTCAACTGATGGAATTGTTCATATTGGTCTTGTTTCTTTGTATACTCCTTATGTTTTAAATTAATCTGTGTTTTGAGTTTTTCACACTTATTAATAAAACACAATAAGTATTAGTATTAAATGTATAGTCTTTTGTGATTAATCATTTTCAATAACTTTCAACCAATCAAAATTTGATAAATACAATTGATTTTCTTGAAATTTACAATTTATTATTATTATATATTAAAAATTGTATTAAAGATGTAAAATACATATTTTGAAATTTTTTTTTTAAAACATGGATTAATTGAAAACGAAGGGAGTATTAATTAATTGTTTCTTCAACTACCAATGTAAAACTTAATTCATTCATTAATAATTCACTTCACTAATACATAGACAATTATAAAAAATATCATTCACGGAGTGGCCCAATATTAGATGGTGCTGATATTTTCATTATTTTTATGATTTCAAATTAAAATCAATTATCGATAAGTGAATTGACTTATTATGTAATTAATTAATTATTTATGAGAAATTATCAAGACTACCATATTTCTAATATGATTTTTCATAATTATCTTAACCACATTTACCTTTATTTGAGATATGGAGTTTTGGAACGTGGAGTTTATGATTTTAGTAAATATATAAATAGATACATAAATTCTTTTTTTTTATTTTTATAGAAAATAGATTCAAAAATAATATTAAAATCTCTAAAAGAAAATTTGCAAAAAAGAAATTTAAAAGAAATTTATAAAAGAGTTCGAATTTGAAAAGTTATAATTTGAAAACTATAAAAATATTATATTTTTTTTTACTTTTTAAGTAGTTATTTATGTTTATATATCTGTAAAACGAGAGTTTAATAGTCTTTTGTCTCTTAAATAGAAACTTTATTTTTGAAAATGTTTCTTTAACAAAGATAAACATGATTGATTAATGACACTAAAAATGTGGTAAAAGCAAAATTTCTCAAACCATAATTACAACATAAACAAAAAAAATAATCCTACACAAACCTAGATGTAGGGATGAAATGACAATTAATATGTATCACTATATTGTACAGGGTGTAATCTAACTATTAATATAGTTAATAATAGTTTTGTGTTATAGGATCAAATTCCCGATAAACGAACAATCCTTTACTATTTTGTATTAGTTTTGTTAAGAGTTGTTTTTATGTACGTATATATTTTCATGTTCCTAGATTTTCCCTAAACTCTTTTTAAATTTCAGATAACTTCAGTTTTTCTCCTTAATTTCAATGATAAATCTGCCTCTTCTTCACCACCTCTTATTTGGAAGGCGGCACTCGATGAAAACATTTTGGCCATGGCTCATTGTACATTTGAATGGCAAAGAGGCAGATTTTGGCTATTTTCCAAAAATATCTTCCACAGAAATCAAAAATCTACATACGCTATTTTGACATTTTCATATTCTAGGTTATTAATGTACCAAATGTCCTTTATTATTAACAAAGTACATCAAATACAAGCAAACATAAACTTAAAACAGTCTTGTAGGCAGCTTTAATTGCTTTTATTACACGTCGATTCAAACTAAGAACTTCAAACATAACTCGGCCGTAATATTATACATACACGCATTAGTCGACACACACATTATTATACATATACCTCGTACCCAAAGTCGGACATTGCACATTATTTTTTTTTTTTTTTTTTTTTTTTTTTTTTTTTTTAATAAAAATATATTATAATCATCCGTAAAAACGGGATTTAGTTTCGATTACAAACTCGACTCGAACAAAAGCTTCCATGCCTATATATTACAACAACTAGCTTCGCCCACCCACTAAACCCGGCACATTCCGCTAGAGTGTTTTTAATAAACCTAGAAATCGAATCCTGTTCTCAACCATTAACGAAAACCACGAAGAAGTGAGGTTCTCCTCGTTACCGAGGATGCCGGGAGTCCCCGCGTCGTTTCTGGAGTAGCTAGGTTTCGATGAACTCGCCGAAGCTTATAATCGTCACCACCGTGAAGCACATAACGCTAATGAAGAAGGGAGTGGAAGACATACCATCGGAAAAATGCTCCAATCCCGCTGTACAACCCCACAAGCGCCATAACCGAACTAAGCCTAAAAGACCCAAAGGTCTAAGAAGCCCAAATCGGAGAGCAAAAAGACGGGACGAGACTACCGTAACACCCTGAAACCAATAAAGCTCTGAACCTGCAAAAGAAACTGAAACAACACTACTTCGAACCCGCCAAGGGAAGGCTGAAGCATCGGGATGCGTTGAATCACCATTAGGAGTCACCAAAGCAAAAGAAAACCCACAAACCACGCGAGCCTCTAATGCCAAGCCCAACGCCGCCTCCGAGAACCGGAGAACGGAAACCTCTTGCGGACAGGAAACAGAGCCGGTGACAACGACTCCGAACAAA
The DNA here is from genome assembly GCF_000801105.2 of Raphanus sativus. Classification (NCBI taxonomy): domain Eukaryota; kingdom Viridiplantae; phylum Streptophyta; class Magnoliopsida; order Brassicales; family Brassicaceae; genus Raphanus; species Raphanus sativus. The sequence continues at coordinate 3,536,002 of NC_079519.1, read as the reverse complement.
CAATGAAAGACAAGAGCTTAAACACCGAGAAGCTTGTCGACGAGCTTCTACGGCATGACTGGAGACAAGGAACCGGAAGAGGAAAGAGGAATGGGTGAGGACTCGAAATGTCGCCTCAGATAGGCCATTGACGACCTCACCGACACCGCGACAATCCGAACCACTACGGACCACCACCGGAGGGGCTAACACGCGCCAACACCGCCGGCTAAGCCCGCTTTCGAGTAGACCAACCTCCAAAACACCCACGGCAAAGGTCACACGAGGCTTGTCCTTCCTCGACACCGAGAACAAGACAGAGTCTCACGACCACCACCACTCCGCCACAAACCAAGGATAAGTAGACCACCGGATCTACAACCAGATCTGAAAAACGAAGCCTCGAAAACCTCCTCGTCGAACTGTCGTCTCGCAAGGGCAAAGATCCACTTGACTGTCCCTAAAATCCGACTCCTCCAAGACCCAACCCAACACCCACTGCGCCACAACTCCAAACACCAGCAAGCTCACGACAGGCCAAGCATCCTCTCGAGCGGAGCCTAACCCAAAGGAACCTCCGGAGCCAGAACCAAAAGCAAAGCAGCAGAGAGGGATAGATCCCGGACGAGCAAAGAGAAAAGAGTAAAGGGAGGAGGAAGGGGGAGCCGACGCCGGAGAACGCGCTCGCACGCGCCGGAGACGTCGGACCCAAAAGCTTATCTGATAATGAGAAGTCGGGAGAGAAAGCAGATGAGATGAGAGAGAAAGGTCTTTTCCGTTCTTCAAAGATTGCATTATTTATTGCACATTATTTATTGCACATTATTTATTGCAGCTTTAAAGACTTAAAGACTCACACAACACACACACGAAGAGTAACCGTCTATTCTTCTGCCAATAGATATTCATCGATATCTTTTGAAATTTCAACAGCAAGCTGGAGGATAGTTTCAGGGTGACCAGCATCTTCGCTTATTTTCTCGTACTCCATCTGCCATTTCGCAACACTACCAGGCTCTCCATTCTTAGGGATCACTTGGATTGTGGACACAAAACTCTTGAAATCTTTCATCACATCACCTTCTACAATTCTGAACTTGATCAGGTTCTTCTCCGGATCCACTGCCTCGACTCTCTTCTTGGTCATTGCTGACTCTCCATCTGCACCAGTTGTTAAGCTTTTGCTTATATAGGTTGGGGCATTGACTCAATACTCTCATAGACTTTTCAATCAAGATTTGAGTGAGATCTGTTTTTGTTCTAAGCAGCTTTTGTTACTACGAGATTCACAATGAGATTATATATTAAAAAAACAGTTCAGATTTCGGTTTAAAATCCAATGGTTATAAAAAATAAATTATACATATAACTTGCTCTCGTTAATTTTTATGATGATTAATTAAAGAAACACTCTTAATAAACTAATATATTATATATATTTGCCATTATTAAATACTAGTATTTAATAGTTTATGCCAATTAAATTATTAATTTTAGTTTCCTTTCTTATATTTTACAAATACATATATAATAAAAAGGAAATATTCTTATAATAATAAACGAATTTTTTTTTTGTAACACTATAATAAACGAAATTATATACAAGAAAATGGTTTTTTTGTCAGCACCTAGTATATATGTATATGAGACTGTGTATAATGAATCCAATGACTTACCATGAACGTAGTTCCACATGACCACTGAACCGAGTTTGCCCCAGTCGCCTTCTAGTAACTCACAACTCTTGATCTTGCCTGGAGTTGCTTTAAGCCATTCGCCTTGTCTTCCTGCGAACATGTGATGGAACTTTCCAGCAGAAGCTTTGATCTCCACATCTGCCTCAAGCTTTCCCACCAAAGTAGTAGCTTCTGCCATGATTTTTGCTTACTTTAGGAAAATGTCAGGATTTTTAGAGAGGAGTGAGTTATCTTTTTGATTTCCTTAGCCTCTATATATAGAGTAATGAGTGAGCAAACGTCAAAGAATTGAACGATATTTTGTTCATCAAATACAATGAATTAAATCTCGCACCGGTAACTGGATAAATAATGGAAATTTTCATTTTTACTGTATTATTGGTATTATTGGTATCGTTAATCATGTTTACATTTATTGAAGAAATATTTTTAAAATTACGTTATTCATTAAAGAGTTAAAATCCTTTTTTGTCATCAACTTATAACAGACTCAAACTGCCTCTGCAAACCAAACTTGTAACTCTGCATTTATATGAAAGACAAATAACAATTGCTTCTTCTCAAAATATTCTTATATCTTGCTGTGTAAATATATAAATATAAATAATTATTTAAAAAATTAAAAAGATAAGAAAAGATAATTTCTTTTTATAGTTTTCCAAATTTAAATTTTCGAATTTGAACTTCTTTATAATTTTTTCTAAAAATTAGGTATTTATTTATATATTTCTCAAAATCCTACACCCACATTCCAAAAACTCTCTACTTAATTCTAAATACTAAATCTAGACTAATGAACCCTAGTTGTTTATTTAACTCTTTAAAAATGAAATTGAATGTGATTAAGGTAAACATGAAAAGTGATATTAGGAATGTGGGTAACATAAACTGACATTTGTGCAGAGAGTTTATAACTAATAATTTTATAAAATTTATTTATTTAAATAAATCGAAGTGTTAAGTTTACCTATAAACTGACATTTGTGCAGAGAATTTATAACATGTACTAGATCTTGACCCGTGCGACCGCACGGGTATTAATTTTTAGTTTTAGTTTTTATTTATTTATACTAAATAGTATATTTGTAATATTTGATCGTTTTATATTGACTAAGGTAGAGGTGGATATTTGGATATCCACTCGAATTCGGTTAAAATTTATTCGGATTTGAGTTTTTTTGAGTTTAAAGATTCTAACTCTATTCGAGTATTTATAACCTTTGGTTCCGGTTTGATTCAGATCTTTGCGGATTTGATAACCCGTTTAAACTATTTTTAAATTTTCAAAATTTATATATCTTTAAATTTCTCTAAATCTAAAGCCAAAGTACCTAAGTTAAAAATTAAAAATAGGTTTAACTTGAATATTTGGATGAAGAATAAATATATATTTTAAGTATTTTTGATGTTTTGATTATTGTTTATCTACTTTAAATGTTAACTTTTGATTATTTTTTATATTTCAAATATTTTAAACAACTTAAAATAACTTATATCTTAGAGATTAATTCGAAAAATAGCTAACATATTGAAGTATATAAATATGATTTAAATATATTCAAATATCCAAAATATTTCGTTCGGATAAAGTTTGGTTATGGTTCTCTAGATACCAAGTTTGGATATTATCTAGTTTCGGTTCAAATTTGCTAATACTTTTTTCGTTCAGATTTTTAAATGAAAAATTGATATTATAATTTCCAGAATTGTTTGTCTAATAAAATCATATATTTTTTAAAAAAATTTGACATTGATTTAATGGAGAAGTTAATGAAGTGTATTAAATTCAAATTTAATTTTGGAAATCACATTAATCTAACTATCTAAGTGGAAAAGACAAAACATTAAAATAGGAAGTATCATTTAATTGTGTATTTAATTTAAATATAATTTTAGAAAACACATTAATCTAAGTGAAAAAAGACATCATTAAAATAGGAAGTATTATTTAATGTCAGTGGCATACCATTGTAATTAACATCGAAAACTCAGAGGTATTTTATATGGGTACTTCTCTTTTAATAATATAGATTTAAAAGTATGTGTTTTGAAAACTTTTCTAGTTTCTCTTTTTTTTTTAATTACTAAGATATTCTAAAAGTATCACCATTTGAGGTGCTTTTAGCGTTCAAATCACTGAAGAACCGTGCGGCCGTATAGTTATTGCTTTGTTTAAACCAAAAAAATCAGTCACTGTTATTGCTTTGAGTATATCGGTTGCTTCTCTGTGAGCCATGTGTTTTAAACTTTTTATTATAGGCTTGATAGATCGTCCTGATGATTTATGAACAGTAATAGTAATAATGCTATGCTAGTTAACTTTGGGTGTTTTGAGGTAAGAAATGATTTGGTTGAGAAATGTATTTTTTTAACTTTGAGATGGTCCAGTCTGACGGTGAACATAAGATGAAGATTTACTTATCAAATTCATTTGGATTTAGGCAAGCAACCTTTTTTGACTACATACATTTATCTGAATCTTTTTTTTTTTGAACGCCTAATTGATTAACCAGTAAGTAGAGTTTACAAAGCAAGAAAGGATGTTTTCAGCGCAACCACATTTAATATGATGTTTATCCAAAAAAGAACTTTTTATATGATACATAAATAATTCAGTCATCGTGTACCCTCTATACTTTTCATAATCAATTCATGCGATACATACACAAAACCACTTCATTAATAGTTAAATTTATTTATCTCAAATGATATAATCAATTCATATATATACTTCGCTGGTATATATAGCCTCATACAACGCGCATCATATCTAAGTGACTATAATTGACAATTTGAAATTTATATATAGGAGCATCAAATGAGTGATTTACGTTTAGAGTCACTTTTTATCTTTTGGTTTCATCATAAAATATCTAGTAGCCCCATAAACTAAAACATGATCCATCAAAATGGACAAAAATAACTTTTTGATTTGATTAATACCAATTCTCCCTAGACTTTACAAATTTAAATTTTAAAATCAATATCCGATGGTGACTTTACCAAATAATTTTCAAAATTTTGTCTACACGTTGCCTGGAGTATAATTTTATAATTTACAATAATAAGGGTTGATATGTTTATTTGCTCGAAAGTCAAAACTGTGAGCTATTGGTTAGTGATCAAATATTTTAAAATCAAATTCCGACCTTACTTTATAGAGAGAATGGGAGATATTTTAAATTATTAATTTTGGTTTCTGTTCCACTTCAAGAGAATACAGCTTCCAAATATACAATCTTTCTCGATTTATAATAATGCTTATTGATCTTTTAATATTATGTTATAACGTGTTATCAATTTACAAAAGATATGATCTTGCAGGATTGACAGAATGATCATTTAGGGATTATCCAGAGATATTTTATTTGATAAAAAGAGTTATTCTTGGGTTCACCCCCTAGGATGAAACTCTAGATTCACCAACCAATAGGATTTAGTTATTTCAAACTTGACATCATTTAAAAAAGGAAAAAAAATTGTCAAATTATATTACATTTTAAAAATAAAAAATAAAGTAAAAATAAATAAAATAATACTAAAAATGCAAAAAATAAATATTTTTTTCAAAAAATAAATATTTTTTTCAAAAAATAAATTAATACCACAAAAAACACTAATCTCTAAATGTTAAACCCTAAATCCTTTAGTAAACCTTTGGATAAATTATAAAACTTTGATTTAAAAAAAAACTATTTATAACACAATCAACAAAAAAACTATACCCTAAATCATAATCCTAAACCTTTGGGTAAACCCTAAACCCTTGGATAAATCCGAAATTCTTGGATAAATCTTAAAATTTAAGATTTATCCAAAAGTCTAAGATTTAATGTTTGTTGGGAGCGTTAAAAATATTTCATGAAAATATTTTTTTTAGATTAAAAAGTTTTTTTTGTGATTAATATAATTTTTATTTAATTTTTATTTTAAAAGTATAATATAATTCGATAATATTTTGTTTCCTTTTTTAAAAGATATTGAATCTTAAATGACACAATCCTATTGGTTGGTGAACCTAGAGGTTCACCCGTGAACCCAAGAATAAATCGATAAAAAAATCTTTCTATTTTCGGAGTAAGAACTTTTCAAGAAATTTATCAATTTAAAACTGAAATGAATTGTGTCATTGAATAATTTGAATGATCTGTCTTTTTAAATTAGATTAGTTACATGCCGCTATACCAATCTTAGGTTCATCATCAATGTACTCTTCCAAGCTTCGAATTGTACTATGTTTTCTGTCTAGATCGACACAAAACAATATGTATTATCGTAGATGCAAACCGATGGTTGCACTACATAATCTCTTAGAGCAAGATTATTGGTAGTCTTTAGGATTAGGTCTTTAATACACATATATGTATATATATATTATATAAGCGTATATATATGTGTGCTGAGGACTTTACGGAAACCAAAACCGAAAGTTCCTTAAATAAGGACTTTCGACTTTGGTTTCCGTAAAGTCCTTAGCAAACATATATATACGCTTATACAATATATACATATACATATATGTATATTAAGGATCTAATCCTAAGGACTACCAATAATGATGCTCTAACGTTAACGAATATGGTTCATGATTTATGAAACCCTAAACCTGTATCATTTTGTCTTATTATCTTAAGACTCACGAACTGACTGATTTCCCACTAATAGTACTCATTCAATGTGTATGAACGAGCTACGAATGATATTTTATATAGCTTTACCGTTTACATTTTTTTATTAATTACTTATAATCCAGTCTTATCAATTAGCACCAGATAGGTTAACGTGATCAAAGAGAAGTAAGAACTAATCAAAATTATCGGTAATAAAATAAATTCCAGTGTATTTCTCGCTTCATTAATTCTTCTATTTAAAGGGGTTAAACAGCTTAGAAGGGAACAGATTCATACTCAAAACAAAAACAAAACCCTAAAGACACTTTTGCAATTTACCGAGAGATCAAAAATGGCAGAAGCATCAAGTTTGGTCGGGATCATTGAGACAACCGTGGAGGTAAAATCTTCGCCGGAGAAGGTGCATGGCATGTTTGTCGGGAAACACCGTATCCCCTCTGCTTCTCCATCCTTAGTTCAGGGCTTTGAGCTGCACGAAGGCGAAATTGGCCAAGTTGGTGCTATCGTAACCTGGAATTACTTTCACGGCAAGTCAACGCTACAATTCTCTTGTTATATGAATACATGCATAGGGAATCTATTTTAAAATATAGTATTAACTTTTTGAATCAAAATTAATTTGAAACGGGTGGATTGATCCATACATATATATTGTCTGCTCTTATTCAAATGTAAGATTTATAACAATCTCAAACCTATAATAATGTGTCAATATGCTATATATGGTCAGATGGGGAGGCAAGAGTAATGAAAGAGAGGATCGAGTCAATAGACCCGGAGAACAATCGGGCCACGTACAGGGTGTTAGAGGGTGATTTAATGAACGAGTACAAGAGTTTCTTGATCACCTTTCAAGTGACCCCTAATGAAGGTGAACCTGGAAGTATTTTACATTGGCACTTTGAGTACGAGAAAATTAGTGAGGAGGTGGCTCACCCTGAGACTCTCCTCCAGTTTGCCGTCGAGGTCTCCAAAGAGATCGATGCACATCTCATGTCCGAAGAATAGAGGATGAATTCTCTTGTCTCAATCCCATATATCCCTAATTATATTTGTGTGTTTGCCTTTAAGTTCTGTCTTTGAAATTACTATAAATAAAGACTAAGGAGACGCCTTGTCCGAGTTTGTAAAGAGATATGTGTGTCATGAGGAAGTTTTTATGTTTGAGAAGCTAAGTGTAGTAGCATCAGCTATGAAGCTACTCAATATGTATGAAAGGTTTGTTTAATAATAAAATCATAAATGTTTAATAAATAAATTAAGCATTCTGCTTCGTGATTTGTTGAAGATAGCTAGGAAGGGACTGCGATCGAGGAATAAGAATAACAAATGAAACTTATAGATTAATTATATATGTTGTCTAACTCTCGTCAGAGAAATCTACCAAGGAAATCTACGGAATCGTCGGTGTATCAAGCAGATCCCCTCGGTGTTTGATTCTCTCTCTTTTCTGCATGTTTCTCGATCTGAAAATTCAAGAGCCCACGCTCTGACAGTGGCTCTAAGAGCATCCACAATGGTGGATTCCATTGTGGAGTCCTTAAGATTAGTTTAGCATTAATTTTTTTGTTTTTTGTTTTTTTGAATAGTTAAGGACTTAATCAAAATGATCAAGTCCAATGGTGTTACTCTAATTAGAGTCCTTAGCGTTTTGTAACAAAACCACAAAACCCAACAATTTTCAGCGATTGATACAAAATCCTAAAACATAACAACAGTGAAATCTATGAAGCTGGAAACTGAATACCATGAAATTTATAACACAGTGTAAAACTTCCCTCCTCCAAGCGGACGACTTGAGCAAAACTTTTAGACATGTTCTTGATAAAGTCTGTCTGCAATGCAGCAGCAGCAGCGGGTTTATGTTCGTTTTCTCCTACTCTCCTGTAGATGGCAAGCTTGGCTGCCTTCTTGCCTTCCGTTCTTGAATTATCTTCTCCCTCTCTTCATAAAACCCAAAATCATCCAAGATTGAAGTCTCAGCATCGTAGTTCTTGAAAATCTTCAGCATCTCAATGCCTTCTAGTTTCACCTGTAGTTATTTTTTAGGTTGTGATTCTGCAAGTTGGTTTAAAAAAAAGATGTATCTTATAACACAAGAAAGCTTGAGAGGACTTACTTCTTGAGTGTCTCGAGTGTTCGTCACAGGCTTATTGTCATTGTTCTCCAATATAATGTGGCGGAACTGACTGTTTGGAACGTCTTTGATGGTGTGCCACTTCACCGGGAACTGTCCGTTCCATTTGTCTTGTTGCCAGTAATCAACGCTCTTCTCAAAATCCACAGGTCCTATCATCTCCGCTACTCCACAGAACTGAGAGCTAGCGTTTACCTGCAGTGACAACACCATTAGCAATTCTGTAGAAGGAAGGCAAATGCAGACACACACACACAGAGAAAAGGATTAGACTCGTACAGAGAACAGAAGAATTGGGTTTCATCTTTGACTGATTTTTTATGGATTCAAGCTACAAAAGATTCTTCTCATGAACCATAGCTGAAGAAACAGAGAAGCAAAACACACACATCAAACAGGGCAACACTTTTTAGCAAAACACACACATCCTATCTCTGTTAAAATCGAAACTTTATCATCCATCCACCCTTTAGAATTAAAATTGAAACTTTATCATCCATCCACCCTTTAGAATTAAAATTGAAACTTTATGAATATCTGAAAATATGTTACCAGTGGTGGCAAAGGTGGTTGGACGGGAAGCTACGAGTTTGGTAGGTGCAGTGAAGAAAAAGGGCTTCTTCACATCCGCGAAGGTTACATCTTCGCAGTCAAAAGAAGAATAATCATCATCCTTGAACCCTTTGAAATCAGCCTCGAATTCTTCGTCCAGATCGAAGAAACTGGATCGCTTCTTCGACTTCTTCTTCGAATTTTTTGGATCCGGCCAGATAAACTCGCTGGTGATGCGGCGGGACTTCGGCGGAAGGATGAAATCGGAGATTATTGATCCTCGACAAGGTGACTGCGAAGTCGAAGGGGTACGGATTCGTTACGTTGCTCGGCCCAATGACTAGATGCCACGTCGATACGGACTCGATCCGTAAACCCCTTATTTAAGGATTGATCCTTACCATTCCTTCTTTTTTTAATATTTCCCACACGTGTTAACATATGTTAACGAGCTAAGGATTTGGTGTGAGACGCCGTTGCGGCTGGTCTAAAGGCGTCCTTACTTCTGTATTGGACTCGAGTTTGGGCCAAGTTTAGGCCAATTTCCTTTTTTTTTTAATTTATCAATGGTTGAACAAAAAGAAAATTATATATGTTGATATACTATAAGATTTTAGTTTTGTAGTTCAAAAAAGAAAAAAAAAATATATATATATATATGATCTCCCGAATACTTGAACACCACACAAAAGTTCCTCATTTTTTCCTAGTACTTTGAGAGATCCACACAATAATTTTTTATTTTTCCACTTTAAGAAAATTAAAATGAAATACTTGAAACAAAGATGTTCTTGCAAACATCTAATCAGTTACAGTAATATATAATAAGTATTGTACTGATGTGTGGGTATGTTTTTTTTTCCTTTTTGTAAAAAGGCTTAATGTGTGGATATGTTATGTTTAGTTTTAATAGGAGCTTGTGATATATGTTTGTAGATAAATTAATAAGGCTCTTTTCGCTGCTATGAACCCTAGATTTTTCTTGTGTTTACATATTTCAAGAACTACTTTTACTTATGATTCCTAATCTTTCCACAAAATGGTAAAACTTGATGATTAACAAAATATTGTTTCTATTTATTTCGCACCTTCTGAACTACAAAAGGGAAAACTTCAACCAGCAACATAAATTTCAAACTCCTTTTGCATGATACTCCCTCCGTTTCAAATTATATGTCGTTCTAGAGCAAAATTTTTGTTTCAAAATAAGTGTCGTTTTCGGTTTTCAATGCAAAATTTATTGAAAATATTCTCTATTCTATTTTTATATTGGTCGATGTGTATTGGTAATAGTATTTTTATTTTGGAAATATGTAAAATTAAATGTTTTCTTAATCTTTGCGCAAAGACTTAGAACGACAAATAATATGAAACGGAGGGAGTACTAACGTAAGAGATTTTAAATATGAATAAGATTCACTTTGGTTTTTTTTTATAAAAAAAACAGTCCATATTTTATTATTTAAATTCTGAAAATGTGGTCTCGATAACAATTTAACTTCAAATATGAATGGCTATATGGGGAAGCAAAACTTCAAGCCCGAGCACCTTTCCAAGATAGTTTGAAAGTTTGGAAAACGAGGGACAAAACTACTCTCTACATTTCATAAAAAGGAATTCAGACACTTTTACGCATACTAAGAAAATAATTGAAATGCGTTTGAATAGTAATGACATCTGTTTAACCAATAATTAATAACATATGTTCAATCGATAGTATTTAAGATAAATAAATTTAATTATTAGATGAATACATTTTATAATTAATATTAAATTAAAAGTATTATAAATTGTACTATTGAAATTCTAAAACAATATTTTTAACAAAAAATAAATATTGAAGTGATATTTTTTTTTAAGTAACAGACATAGTATGTAACAAGAAGTAGATAGAGAATGACTGATGGATTAATGTGGCAATTGTTTTTCGATAAGTTTGACTAGTTGGAGCCTTGGAGGCCATCTATATGAAAAACATGGAATATTGGTTTAAAAAGATACTCCATCCATTCAAATTTACTTATGGCATTTCTAGTTCCACTCAATTTTTACTCTAAAATAAAATGAAATAAAATAAAAAAATGATTCAACCTAATTTTATATATCACTCCATAATAGAGTTTATTTAAAAAAATAGAATAATCTATATTTTGTTTATTTATTACTCCATTATAGAAAAAATAAAGTAGGGTTAAAATAATTTTATTTTCTATTTCCTTTTATTCTATATTAGAAGAAAAAACAGAGTTTTAAGAGATGTTCTTAGACGTTTTATTGCGTTAGTTTTTGTTGACGTTCACATAATTCTATGCAAAAATGATAAAAGATGACATTTTTACCTTTTTAACCCTTGTAATTAATGGTCTCTAATGATAATGATATGAAATCAAGTTAACAGGAAACACTAATGAAAAGGGTTTAATAGTTGTCTTTTTGTAAAGTTAGAAAACCATAAAATGTGACTTGTCGCCTAATCTCTTCCATAGCTTTTGTTCAGTGGAGACTTCCGACTAATTCCAGTCATAAGTCAGCCCTACAGAGGAAATCCAGCCCACCGACAATTTTAAACTGGGCCTAGCAGTCTAGCACCGGTTTGGAGGAACCTGGTTCAACCTGCTTTACACCTATGCATGCATGGATGCACCGTAAAAAATCGTTGCTTCGCCGAATTCGAACTTTTTTTTTTTTTTTTTTTGGCTAAAAACCGAATTCGAACTTGGGGGAGCGTTTATAAACGCATTCCCAAACTAAATACACTTGCACACGGGAAAACATTATTCTTTTGTAATATACTCCCTCCGTTTTGAATTAAATGTCGTTTTAGAGCAAAATTTTTGTTTCAAAATAAATGTCGATTTATGATTTCAATGCAAAATTTATTAATTTTTTATTCTAAGCTATTTTTCTATTGGTTAAAATCTGGTTAGGTGTAGTTAATATACAAACTTAAATGTTTTATTAATCTGTGTGTCGAAATCTAGAACGACAAATAAAATGAAACGGAGGGAGTATTATACATTTATACCTCATCAGAAATTTCATATATAACAACACAAATTCACCACTTTTTTTCTTTGCCTAATGGTTTATTTGTAGTAGAAGCACCTTAGCCTAATGGTTAAGGTCTAAAGGCTTCTACACCTAGGTCTAAGGTTCGACTTCCACACTATGCAATTTATTGCAGATTTTCTCAAATCCAGGTTTCAAGTCCCGGAAAAAGCGCGATTTATTAGGCAACTATGCATATTATGAAAGGAAAGAATGATTACATGAGATCTTCAATATGGTGTAAGTAAATCTGGTCAGGCGTAGATCTTCATAGGACGACTCAGATGATGCAGTTAGGCGTATATCTTCATAAGACATATAGTATTGTCGGTTGTCGAATCTTGTATCTGGAAATTTTTACAAAAAGAAAAATCTAGACACGCATTGAAAAGAGTATGCGGAAATATTTAATGAAAATGATTCATTTTATCTTTTCGTTTTCCCTTGTTGGTCATAATGAATGATGGGGTTGGTCACAAAAAAAAAATGTGTATTTTTTCTTCAATAGTTTCTCACTAGGTGATTATCCGTGCATATGCGCGGAACAGGGCCGTCTTTTAGCACGTGCAAGTGGAGCGGTCGAACAGGGTCCAAAATTTTAGAGGGTCCATAATTTTTTTTATTTTAGTAATAGTTATAAATTTAAAATCATACTTTTATAAAAAATCAGAATAACTATATTTGAATTTAGGTTCCGTATTTATAACCAATAATGTAAATTACAATTTTTATTTTTTTATATAACCAACTAAAATACAATAAATTAGGACATAATTAATATTTCTATCAATTATATATTTTGGAAAGTAAGAAATAGTTGTTAATGTATGTTTGAATATTCAATGGTAGTATATAAAGTTAATATTCTAATTGATTATGTTTAGGAAAAAAATATTAATTAGTGATTATAAATACGGATAACAAAATATATTTTTTTCACCATTTTTTAGTTAGAAATAAAAAACACAAAGAAAAGAAAACTAGCCTACAAATTATGTTGACAAGAATGAGTAATTTGTCCAATTAAAAGTATATAGCTTGCTATCCATATTTTTTTACTTTGCTATATTTATAGATTATGATTTTTGATTATGCAAATAATAAACATAAAAAACAACTTAAAAATAGAAGAATGATCAAATTTGATGATTTGATCAACGAGTTTACATTGAAAAATGCTAAATAATTTTGTTCAATGATTTGATCAGTGATTTTGCATTAAAAACTAGAAATAGTGTTATTTAGATATAAAACACTCTCAATTTTAACACGTTTAGTTTTGAAATAGCCTTAAAGAATGCTCCCAGGCACGAAACCCAATGACTCAGTAACTTTTGGTGCCTTTTCAAAAACCACCGACGGAAACTCCTTCCTACGCCGCTAAAATCTGTGCGCCGCCGCAACTATTTTCCGGTGAAGTAGATCTACAACGTTTTCTCCTCCCTGAAGCTCAGATCTTGAAACCATGGGAATAGACGAATGTAGAACCGCGGCATTTATTACAGATCTGGTTTGGAAAGGCTCCTGCTGTTAACTTTGAGTAAATGCTCCTTTTCTGGCTGGTGGAGAGTATTCTAACTTCCTCCCAGTTGGCTACCTTTATACTGTCTCATACAGTTGTTTCTTACCTTGTCTCTAAGGTTCTACCCCCACGGTAGATTTACTACTTACTGTAGTTTGTCGGCTTCTGCAATTTTACAGTCCCCTACTGTTTTTGTGGTAAATGGCTTTTCGTAAATCAAGACTAGAAAAAGGGAAGTGGATCCCCGAACCTTCTAGAGAAACTCGACGCCCACCAATAAGAATCCCTCAAGTCAACACTGAGGCCCTTATCGAAGAAAACAAGCTCACGCTTATAGGCCGAGTTACAAACCCGAAGATACAGAAAACTCGGGCTCTCGTGGACTTCTTTCTCCAGCAATGGCGAGTGTCGGGAACTATCACTGGCAGGGATCTAGGCCCAAACCTCTTTCAGTTCAGATTTGAATCAGAACAGGACCTCCAGAGTATCCTCGACAAAGCTCCCTTTCATTTCAAACGCTGGATGATGATTCTACAACGATGGGAACCTGTGGTCTCTGACTACTTCCCAGCACTCATCCCCTTTTGGATCACGATCCACGGCATCCCATTACACTACTGGACTGATGCAGCACTCAAAACTATAGGCGAGGAACTGGGTCCAGTGGAGAAGTACGATGTCAAGAGGGGACGTATCAGAGTTCTAATAAATGGTCTGAAACCACTGGAAATGAAACTCGATATCAGTGTATCAGGAGAAATAAAACAGGTGGAATTAGAGTATGAAGACCTGCAAAAGCACTGCTTTATTTGCTTCTCTCTAGCTCATGATAAGGACGACTGCCCTTCGCAGCGAGCTCAAGCAAATTACAGAGAACCTGCCCCCAGAATGGGCATATCTCAGAATAGGACTCTGGAAAGAATTGAGGCAGAGAGACGCAAAGCAGAGGAAAGAAAAAGCGCCCGTTCTGATTCCTTACAATGGCAGCGCCCTGCAACCCGCGAGTTTGACTGGAGACAGGATAAAAACTTCCGGTATAACTATGGAGCAAGGAGGGACCCGCACTATAAAGAAGACTCCTCAAGACGTGAGGGCTCAGCACCTAATAGTCGCTTGCCAGCTAAAGAAAGGCTATCCCTTACAAGAAATGAGACTATAAGTGCAAAAGGTTCTCAGTCTCGTCAACAATTCCAGACTCCAAGAGCTGAGTGGAGGCCAGTCGTTAGTGCTTCAAACAAGGGAGCTAACTCAAAGGAAGCGATGTCTTTGGTCTCCCATACTCCCTCTCCACACCCTCAGAGAGAAGGTGGAGTGAGCAGCAGGGGTGAAATCTCAGCTTCCAGACAGTCTGGTGGTGGAACTGCTCCCTCTCAAGAAAGATTGTCTGCTCTTAACAGGCTGTCTCTACCTGACGAACGAGTTCCGCTCCTCCAGAATGGAATGGCAAACCCTGATTCAGGAAGACTTCAAGCTGAACCCTCCCAGGTTATAGAAGAGACAGTACCGATCCAGATAGAGAGAAGTAACCCATCTTCCTCTAGAAACCCTCGCCCGCCTTCAGCTTATGTTTATGATGGGACACAAGAGCGATCTCCCATTAGAACGCTTAGTGAGGACAGGGTTCATGTCTCTCTGCGCCTTGGACCGCTATTCACCTCAGAAGATGATAATGACAGCTTAACTCTGCAACCTAGAGATGGGGAACATAGGGCTTCAAGGAGAGCAGGGAAAAGAGCTGAAAGGAATACATCTACTAAAGCTCCCTCAGCTAAGAAGAGATTGCAGAACAGCCCGGGTCAGGGAACTTCTGTTAAAAGAAGAAGAGTTACAAAAGCTCATCCCTCTCCGAAGAGGAGACAAGCAAAGGATGCTGGGAGTAAAGGGGCGGGAACTTCAAACCCCGTAGTAGGTGCCCAACCACGATCCACAATTGTGCCAGCAACAAAGAAAAAGGGAACGGATTTTCGGTCCGCTCCAAAACCTCTTCCTTAGTCTCTATGAGCTGGAACTGTCAAGGTATCGGGAGCGACCTGACAGTTCGTCGTCTGAAGGAGTTTCGATCCAAGAACTCCCCGGATATAATGTTCCTGTGTGAAACAAAAAGACAAGATGAGGATGTCTTCCAAATGTATCGAGGATCAACTTTCAACAACCACTTCACAGTCCCTCCAATTGGCTTGAGCGGAGGTCTTGCTCTCTCTTGGAAGGACAATGTACAGCTGGAAGTACTCTTCTCTTCGCCTAATGTAATTGATACCTGTGTTGAATTCAATAAGAAGATGTTTTATGTATCCTTTATATATGGCGCCCCAAATAGAGAAGATAGACCAAGATTTTGGGAAGTGATGACGGAGATTGGACAAGGCAGAACGGCACCATGGCTAATCACCGGAGATTTCAATGATCTACTTGACAACTCTGAAAAGGTCGGTGGGCCATTGCGGTGGGAAGGATCGTTTCTGTCTTTCCGTAATTTTGTCTCTACACAAGGCCTTTGGGACCTTCAATTCTCAGGAAACTCACTGTCATGGAGAGGCACAAGATATTCCCATTTCATTCAATCTCAGCTTGACAGAGCAATGGCTAACATTGAATGGATGGAGATGTTTCCGGCAGCAAGAAGTGAGTATCTCCGGTTTGAAGGATCGGATCATCGGCCACTGTTAACACACTTTGATCAATTCCTGAAAAAGAAAAAAGGAATGTTCCGATATGATAGACGCTTGAGTAAGAAGCCCGAGATCAGGAAGCTGATTGAAACCACCTGGAAAGCCTCTAATACAGATTCGGTGTTAACAAAGATTAACCAGGTACGGAGGAATTTGATAGATTGGGCGAAGGACCAAGCAGCTGCGACAAAAGAACATATCAGCTCCCATCAAGCCCTGCTCGAACAAGCTCTGTCCGAACAAAACCCAGAGAATGAACGTATCACGGAGCTGAAAACAATACTGGAAAATGCTTATGCAGAAGAAGAGGCCTTTTGGCGCCAAAGAAGCAGAATTCAGTGGCTCAATGAGGGAGACCGGAACTCAGCTTTCTTTCATGCAGTGACTAGAGGTCGTCGAGCTTGCAATAAGTTCTCGATAATTGAGGATGAAACAGGGACAGCACACTTGAAGAAGAGCAGATAGTTAAAGCCTTTGCCCTGTTTTATCAGCACCTCTTCACTGCGGGAGATACAAACCCATCTGATGTGGTTTCAGAAGCACTCTCAGCCAAGGTGACGACTGAAATGAACCAGATGTTGATCATGATCCCGGAGAAGATGGAAGTCCAGCAAGCTGTTTTCTCTATTCACGCAGACAAAGCCCCTGGTCCCGACGGGTTCTCGGCGGACTTCTATCAAACTTTTTGGGACGTAATCGGAGATGACGTGTACCGGGACATTAGAGCTTTCTTTGAAACGAGCTACATTCATCCGAGACAAAACGAGACCCATATCAGGCTGATCCCCAAGGGTACAGGAGCCAAAAAGGTCTCGGACTATAGACCGATTGCGTTGTGCAACACGCACTACAAGATAATAGCCAAGATCCTCTCTAAAAGGCTACAGCCGCTGCTCCACTCCCTGATCTCACCATCTCAGTCGGCCTTTGTGCCGGGGAGAGCTATCTCCGACAATGTGTTGATTACCCACGAGGTCCTGCACTACTTGAGAAAGTCGGAAGCAAAGAAGCATGTGTCAATGGCGGTAAAAACAGACATGAGCAAAGCCTACGACAGGATTGAGTGGAACTTCTTGCGGGAAGTACTACAAAGATTGGGATTCCACGAGATTTGGACTGGCTGGATCATGGAATGTGTCTCGTCGGTTTCATACGCCTTCCTTATCAATGGCGGGCCGCAAGGGACAGTTATCCCATCCCGTGGTTTAAGGCAAGGTGACCCGTTATCTCCGTACCTCTTCATTCTTTGTACGGAAGTCTTGTCGGGTCTCTGCAACAAAGCCTTAGCTGATGGAACACTACCAGGAGTAAAGGTTGGCCGACACTGCCCCCCGATAAATCACTTGTTATTTGCGGACGACACGATGTTTTTTCGGGAAATCTAGTGCAGCAAGCTGTGCCACTCTCACCTCTATACTCCTCAAGTACGAAAAGGCTTCAGGGCAGTGTATAAACAGAGCAAAATCAGCCATTACCTTTTCGTCGAAGACAAACCAGGAGTGCAAAACTCGGGTCAAGAGGGAGCTTAATATCTGTAACGAGGGCGGAATTGGGAAGTATCTCGGGCTACCGGAGCATTTTGGACGCAAGAAGCGAGATATTTTCTCATCCATAGTGGACCGTATCAAACAAAGAGCTCACTCTTGGACCAGTAGATATTTATCAGGAGCGGGCAAGATGGTCTTGTTAAAAGCAGTGCTGGCGGCGATGCCTACGTACACAATGTCTTGCTTTAAGCTCCCGGCATCTCTCTGCAAACAGATCCAATCTGTGCTTACCCGCTTCTGGTGGGATGTAAAGCCGGAGATTCGAAAGATGTGCTGGATCTCCTGGGACAAGTTAACTTACCCCAAAAGTGCAGGGGGTCTCGGCTTTCGCGAGATAGAGGTTTTTAATGATGCTCTACTAGCAAAACATGCTTGGAGGCTTATGAAAAATCCCACTTCTCTACTCGGGAAGATCCTACTGAACAAGTACTGCCACAGCTCGGAGTTCCTCGAGTGCTCACCGCCGAACTCTGCCTCTCACGGATGGCGAGGGATACTAGCAGGTAGGGAAATTTTAAAAAAAGGCTTGGGTTGGTGCATTGGAAATGGCAGGAACATAAAGGTGTGGAGTGATAATTGGCTATCGACAGAGGCGCAAGTCTGTCCGATAGGACCGTCAACAGAACAGGACCAGCACCTCCTAGCTAGCGACCTCATGCTGCCAGACTCCTCTGACTGGGATGTAGAGAAAATTAGACGCAGAGTACCAGTTTATGAGGCGCACATCAGGAAGCTAACGCCAATAGAACTTCTGGAAGATGAATTGGTCTGGTATCCCGAGAAGTCTGGGAACTATTCAACGAGATCAGGCTACGCGTTAGCAAAGCTACACAACGGGGATCAGCAGGACTCCTTCAACTGGAAACAGTTTGTATGGAATGTCCAATGCTCACCAAAGCTGCGCCAGTTTTTATGGAAGCTAAAAAGTAATGCGTTAGCAGTGGGGGAGGCGTTGATCAAAAGAGGAATGCAAATAGATGGAAGTTGCAAGAGATGTGGGGAACCAGAAACTATTTTCCACGTGATGTTCTCTTGCACTACAGCCATAAAGGTTTGGGAACTGGTCCCAGCCATGATGATACCGTCCAATAGCTCTTGTCACTCTATGGAAGACTTGCTCAAAGGCTGTGCCCGAATGGTAAACCTGCCGCCCACTGGACTGGTCACTCCATTATACCCTTGGATCTTTTGGGTTTTGTGGACAAGTAGAAACCAATTGAAGTTTGAGGATAAGTCTTTCTCGGAAACGGAGATGCTTGCAAAAGCTATCAAAGCTGCAAAGGAGTGGCAAGCCTCGCTACCACCCCGAACCAAAAGCTCTGGTTCGCCTAAAGACTGTCCAAAACCAAACTCTCTCCCTCTGGTTCCAGCACAAACGCACATAATATGCTCTGATGCTGCTTGGAATGGGTCGTCATGTGCAGGTGGTCTTAGCTGGATCTGCAACGACTCTCTAGGGAATCAAACCTTCCAAGGAACCGAAGCCCGCCGCTATCTTGCCTCAGCTCTTGTAGCAGAAGCCTCAGCGATGAAAGCTGGTCTTGCAAAGGCCATCTCTGCGGGGATCAAAGACATAATCTGTTGCTCAGATTCAAAGTCTCTTATTGATGCGATTACAGGTTCCAAGACTGTGATTGCGCTTAGAGGATTACTCCATGACTTAGGCGTGTTGAGTAGATCCTTTTCTTCTATCTCTTTTATGTTCATTTCCCGCTCTTGTAATGTTCCAGCTGATATGTTGGCGAAAAAACGCTCTGTTTCAGCTGTCAAACAACCTATTTGAGGTTGGAAACTCTGTTCCTGATGTTTAAGTTTGAATGAATGAAGGCAAGGTTTGATCAAAAAAAAAAAAGTGTTATTTAGATATAAAATAATTAATTGATGTATTTATTTTATATTATACTGATATGTAAAAAGAAAAATATATTATTTCAGATTGTTAAAAAGATCTTATTTTCTTATTTTGAACCGGATCTGTCTAAAGCTTGAGACGACCCTGGCGCGGAATGAAATGTATATTCTAATAATCGTTGAATACTAACTTTGATCATTCCACCATAATGATATCATGTCATAAGCCGTATATATATATTAATTTGAATAACTATTAAATGTAATTTTTATTTATATAGTTTTATGATCATTTGTATTTTATTATAACAAAAAATTTAAACCATAAATCACAAAATTTTCGATGTGAGACTTTTAACAGTTTTCATAATTAATAGTCATTTGAAAAAAACAAATATAACATATACAAAAAATATAAGTTTTTATAACATGACTAATATGATTATTTAATTTATTTTGACAGTATATCATTAAAACAATAGAGGATATATATATATATATATATATATATATATATATATATATATATATATATATATATATATATATTTCTATCAAATCCTTATCATTAAAATCATTAATTGTAAAATATATATTGGATTCATTTTTGGTAGTTCTGTATCTTTATTTAATGCAAGAATGGATAATATTAATTGTAAATTGCTAATTAATTTCATTGTTAGTTTAATGAGAAGTATATAATATAAGCTTAGTGGACCAACATATTTCTCTAGAGACTTTAAAAAGCTTTCAAGTGATGACATATTTCATAGCTAAAATATTGAATGTTTCTCTTTTAATATATATATAGGAGATTGACTAAATTGACCTGAAGATTATAAATTTGATCAATAACAATTAGTGAAAATTATTTACAACTTTATTTCTTATCTATAAAAGAAAAGAGTTTCATGTTCACTCGAAAAAACTTGATTTTGATGAACACTAAATACGGATGAGTAGAAAAAGCTTTTCTTCCATGCTTCTGTTTTATTTTAAATTTTATTTTCAAAATTTCTCACTTTGATTTTAATTCTAGATTTAGTTGTTTTGTTTGATGGTAGAAGCATTTTTATTTTTTTGTTCCTTTATTTGAATAGATAATATTATTTTAATAAATGATTGCATTGACAAAATGACTCTAAAATTTATATAATATGATTTCAAAATAAATAATTATTATTTTGTATAAAACTAAATAAACCAAAAATCGATGGTATGTAGCGAACCAAACCGAAAAAAATATGGATTTAGAATGATAGTTGTATTTTACTAACCGAAATACCGAAAAACCAAAAAACCCCGGACCGAAACCGATATCCGGATTGAACACCCCTAGTAATAACTCTTCGATATATTGCATTAATATAACTTTCCAATATCACAAATTAATAGAAAATATATTAATAATAAAAATATTGACAACACATATAAGGTAACCAAAATAATTACTAAACTTTATTCGCAAGGTTTAAAATTTGTTAGTCTAAAGTAAAAATTCCTAGGCGGGCTTTGTATTACCTTATTCAACCGACTACATTTATTTTTTTCTCTAATCCTTTTCTGTTTGAATACGATTTATTTACTTATATAAACTTCCTACACAAGCTAAAAATAATCTAATTAATAACTAAATATTTTTTTTAATATTTATTAACATACATTTCAAAAAGACAATTACAGCAGAACCTCTATAAATTAATACTCGATAAATTAATAATTTTTATAAATTTTTATAAATTAATAAATTTTATCGGTCCCAATTTGGACATGTGTAAAATATGATAGAAATCGATAAAATAATAAGATAGTAATATTTTAAAAATTTCCATGTAAGTATATAGTCCCATTAAAATAATATATCTAATAATATTTTAAAAATTTCCATGTAAATATATAGTCCCATTAAAAATTTCCATGTAAATATATAGTCCCATTAAGTTTTATATATATATAACTTATAAAGAAAAAGCAAAGTACTTCCAAACCATGCATGCATACGTCAACATGACTATCATAATCCAACACTTCAAGGTTCGTTTTGCTATATTCCCCCAACCATGGATACATACATTTAATACATTTCTCTTGTCAGCCGGTTTTTTAATATCAATTCAATCGCATCGTAGAACCCATCCCAGGATCTCCACCACAGTTTAGATTTTACTATGCCTCCTCGAAGATTTCTCCGTCTCCGTTATCGCTAGCTTCTTGTCTGTCGTCGTACAGTTGAGATCCGTTGCTACTTGAGCCTGCAATCACTAATAAACCACCATTATTTGTATTCACTACAAAAAGTGGTATTAATAGCAGAATATGATAGCACGGTTTTCGTAAGTGTTATGAAAAAACAGAACAAAAATTGGTTAACATTAATGGCAGTTTATTAGTGCTATTGTGGAAAAATTAATGAGCGGGAAGGAAAACTCACTAATACCGCCATACTTAGGTAAGAATTACACAAACGCCAATACATAACTTTTTCTTTTTTTAGATAGCACATTATGATAGCTTTTTTTTTTGAAAAATGCTATGAAAAATTAATTTATAATCTTTGAAACTTTAAACTCTAAACATGTTTTAAAACTCTAAACTCTTAACATAAATCTTAAAGTTCTAATCTTTTCATACTATAACACGAATTCTTAAACAGAAACTCAAATATATTCCTTTTAATCTTAATCTATAACTTCCAAAACATAAACCTTAAATATTTAATCAAATTCTATACCCTAAACATACATCTAGACACTAAACTCCATACATAAACTCTATACTATAAATTTTAAATATAAACACTAACATACTTTATTCAACACCCCTATTGATCATACTTTAGTTCCAAGTCTTAAATTAAAACTCAAAATTATTTAGTTTCAAATTTAATCTCAAAATCTTAAAACTAACCCTTAACATTACACTTCAAACCATAAAACTCTACATTCAAATCATAATCAAAATATTAATCTAATATTTTCTAAAATTTGTAACCAATTTTTAAAATTTAAAACTTAAATTTAAATAAAACTACAAAATATAATGTTCGAATAAAACATCTTACAAAATCACAAACAAAAAATTAATCAAATTATAAAAGACAAGTAAAAAAGAAAAACAAAAAAAAAGCAAGATAAAATTATTTTAGTCAGCTATATCCATATAAACCACAAAATAAAACACAACTACTAAATATACTAAACATATAAACTACATTTAAAATGCTAAACTAAATTTATACTCCACAAAATAAATTACAACTATTAAATATACTAAATATATAAACTACATGAAAAATAATTAAAAAAAAAAAAATTTGCTGACCAATCAGAAGTATAAGTGAGGATAACCCTTTGAGCCATTGGATAAACTTAATCTAAGGGTACAGATTTATTTTATTTTTTAAATCTCTCTCTCTCTCTCTCTCTCTCTCTCTCTCTCTCTCTCTCTCTCTCTCTCTCTCTCTCTCTCTCTCTCTCTCTCTCTCTCTCTCTCTCTCTCTCTCTCTCTCTCTCTCTCTCTCTCTCTCTCTCTCTCCTCTGCCGACAGATATTTTTGTTTTTTTTTGTTTTTTTCTCTTTGACTTCATCTTCTTTTCAATCTAACAATCTCTTTTGAATCTAACAATCTTCATCGCTTCTCTCTCCATCTCACCATTGCCTATCTTAATCTTTACCATTTATCATTTGTTCTTTAAATGTTATTTTCTTGTTTAATTTTGTTTTTAGTTTGTACGAAGGTGAGAATCTTGGAGAAGACATCTTAAGCTTGGAAAGAGCAAGGTTAGAGAAGACAAGGTAAAAGGTACTGGAGAAGGCAGAGCAACAGCGGCGGAGATGGTAGTTGAGCGGATCTGGAGAGGGACAAAGGAGCAGCGGTGGAGATGGAATGATTTCGACAGTGATTCCACCAGTATCTCAACAGCGGTGGAGAGATCAGAAGAACGACGGTGGAGATGGAACAGAGGAACGGCGATGAAGATGGAATGAATTGGATGTTGAGACACGAAGTTCGATGTCCTATAGATAAACTAAGAGTCTGAGTGGTTGCAGCTGTAGATTTATATTTTTTCTGTAGCATTTATGCTGTAGGATTTTGTGCTGTAGCTGTAAGATTTTAGCTATAGATTTTTTAAAGAAAGTATGATTGGTTAACATTATATATTTATACTCTTGACAAAAAATACATTTATACTAAATTACAATTTATTATATTAATATTAACATTAACATTAAAATAATAATATTTTAAAATTAAAATTAAATTTAGCAGTTAATTAATTGTTGTAGAAATTACAAAATGATTATGATGTAAATTAATATATGTAATTTTTATTTATATATGTATATGAAACTTTTTTAGTTATGTACCATATACTGTATATGTATACGTATTCTTAATAGTATTTGTAACATATATATATTTTATAATATTTGTAACATTTTTGTGGATTGTATTTGTAAAAGATATATTATTATATTTATGTTAGTGAAATATATTACAATAGAAGAAAAGAGACGTGCATGTCTCATAGAAAATAGAAAAATTATTTTCCAAAGCAGTTGAAAGAGTGCTCTAGAAAATCAGCTCTCCACAGCTCCAATATACTCCCTCCGTTTCAAATTATATGTCGTTTTAGAGCAAAATTTTTGTTTCAAAATAAGTGTCGTTTTCGGTTTTCAATGCAAAATTTATTGAAAATATTCTCTATTCTATTTTTATATTGGTCGATGTGTATTGGTAATAGTATTTTTATTTTGGAAATATGTAAAATTAAATGTTTTCTTAATCTTTGCGCAAAGACTTAGAACGACAAATAATATGAAACGGAGGGAGTATAATAAAAAGTAGACGCGGCTGTAAGCTTTGCAAAATTAACCAAAGCTTGATTGCTTTTAGTTTAGTGCTGTGGAGTGAATTAAAGCTGTCTGCAGCACTCACAGCTTTCTCCAATCACTCCCTAACTCACAAAAGATCACAAGTGGTGCGCATGCTATGCATTTTCACCCAAGAGAAGTTTAAGGAAAGTGACGATTTCATTAGGTGTGAATGTTTTTGGACAACGCTTCTCGACATGACACGGGTAATAGAAGCTTGTCATGAATACACGTCAGCACTAAGCCAAATCCAAATTAGGAAATTCTTAAAAATGCTTCTTCTTTAATATATAGGAGATTAATCCCCTAAAATATATTTGAGAAGTGATTTTGCCACATAGCCTCTTTACAATCAGTTTCACAAAAAAAAAATATGATATGGCTACTAAAATTGATGATTTGGCTTCCGAAAAATATGACATGGATTATTTCATTTAATGTTGATTTATATTTTTGGTAAACTTTTTAGAATATGGTAATAACTCATACCTTACATTTAATATTGATATTTATTTTTGGTAAACTTCTTTAAATATGATAATATCACATACATCATCTATAAAATAAATATATTCATATATAACATTAAAATTTCGAAATTATATTTTATTTTATTTTCTATAATTATACAATTTGTATTACTAAATCTTTAAAAATGCTACAATTTTAAAAAAATTTGATTTCTAATCGTAAAATCATTAGATTCTTATATATCTATAGATTCTATAAATATTGTTAGTTCAAATTTTTAATAATTATACAATATATTTTTAAATAAAAAATCATTTATCTTAATTTAATATTTAAATAAATAAAATCTATATTTAAATATCAGTAAAAATAATAAAATCTATAATATTTAATAAACCTTCTACAATCAGTTTCACAAAAAAAATATGACATGGCTACTAAAATTGATGACATGGATTATTTCATTTAATGTTGATTTATATTTTTGGTAAACTTTTTGGAATATGGTAATAACTCATATTACATTTCATATTGATATTTATTTCTGGTAAACTTCTTTAAATATGGTAATATCACAAACATCATCTATAAAATAAAAATATTCATATATAACATTAAAATTTCGAAACTATATTATATTTGATTTTCTATAATTATAAAATTTGTATTACTAAATCTTTAAAAAATTGCTACAATTTTAAAAAAAATTTGATTTCTAATCGTAAAATCATTAGATTCTTATATATCTACAGATTCTATAAATATTGTTAGTTCAAATTTTTGATAATTATACAATATATTTTTAAATAAAAATCATTTTATCTTAATTTAATATTTAAATAAATAAAATCCATATTTAAATATCGGTAAAAATAATAAAATCTATAATATTTAATAAACCTTATTTTAAATATAAATTAAATTTTGAAAACAATTTTACTGCACATGGTGCAGGAAAACACCTAGTTCCTCTATATAAAGGGATACAAGAATTCCAAAGAGAACTCACTCGTAATAAGAATATCACACTCTCATAAAACCTCTAATTTTCTAACCAAATCAGCAAGCGATAGAATGGCGGAGGCTGCTCCTGAAATTGCCAAGAAAATGGAGGAAAAGCAGGAGACGCCAGTGACCGTGGCACCAACTAAGACGGTGGAGGCTACAAGTGCCGAAGCAGCGGAGATCAAGGTGACGGTGGCACCTCCTGAAAAGGTTGATGCTACAAGTAAACCGGCGGAAGAGGAGGTGAAGACAACAGAGACGTCTAGATTGTTGGGTAAGCTTGAGGCATACGTGGAGATCAAAGCTTCCGCGGAGAAGTTCCATCACATGTTCACCGCGAAACCACACCACGTTTCCAAAGCATCTCCAGCAAACATTCAGGGCTGCGAATTGCACGAAGGAGATTGGGGCAAACCCGGTTCTATCATCTTCTGGAACTACTTTCATGGCAAGCTAACGTTATTATATACACTTTTACTTAAATGATTAACTAGAGACTACTCTAGTTATTAGATTCGGGTTAATTATAGGATTCCAACTTAAAACCAATTGGCAATTAGTGGATTGGCCCTAACCCTTTATATATTATATAATTATTTCTCCAACTACCGATGTGGGACTTTATTCATCAACACTCCCCCTCACGCACATACGTGGACAACTGTGGGAATACTATCCACGGAGTGGCCCAAGATCGGGTGGCTCTTTTTAATTTAACTTTGATCCACAAGGATCGACCGCTCTGATACCATATTAGATTCGGGTTAATTATGGGCTTCCAACTTAAAACCAACTGGCAATTAGTGGATTGGCCCTAACCCTTTATATATTATATAATTATTTCTCCAACTACCGATGTGGGACTTTATTCATCAACACTAGTGTAATTCGATCTTAGGTTTCACTTACTATATGTGTCGACTCTCAAACTTAAACAGTAACTATACTAACAACTGTTGCAGATGGAGAGGCAAAGGTGGCAAAGGAGAGGATCGAAGCTGTGGATCCCGAGAAGAACCTGTTAACGTTAAGGGTTATAGAAGGTGATCTAATGAAAGAGTACAAAAGCTTCTTGGCCACGATCCAGGTGACCCCTAAGCATGGTGGGACAGGGAGCATTGTGCACTGGCACCTTGAGTACGAGAAAATCAGCGACGAGGTTGCTCATCCCGAGACTCTCCTCCAGTTTGGTGTCGAAATGTCCAAAGAGATCGACGAATATCTCTTGTCCGAGGAATAAAATGTGTGTGTGCCTTAAGTTCTGTATTCTATTTAAAATTCAATAAGGACTAAGGAGCCGTGTCCCAGTTTGTAAGAGATTATAAGTGATGAGAGTGTGCCGTGATATTATGTGCGTGAATAAGTGTATACTGAAATCGTTTTACGTCGGACGTGGTAACTTTGAGAAGCGACGTGTACTAGCTACGATGATGCAGCTAGAAATATATAATAAGACTATAAGTGTGTTATGTACTTATGTTTGCTAATAATGTATACGTTTGGGTTAACGAATTATTTTCTACCTTGCTTTCATGAAGACAAGAAGCAGGCCAATAGGTTAAAAGAACTATTGACACCACCATTGAAAGGGTTTCATCAAAATATTTCACAAAAGAAAAGATAAAACAGAAAAAGAGAGAGAATGAAGTAGGTTCAATATACATGTTATGGAAAAGGACTTTCAATACAGCAACTTGGTGATGCCGCAACTGTTTTTTTTTTTTGCATAATGAGTTTTCAACTGAAAGCATGGGCAGAGAAATATTACAAAATCAAAGATCAGGTTTTCTTTATAACCAATAGAAACACATACTACAATATTTTATTTAGGGGAACCATAAATTTGAACCAAGTACTTAAATCCTAACTAAACTAAAAGGAACCAGAACTTTCATCCCAATTAATACTTTCCATAGATATTATTATCGTTCATCAATTATATCCACGTATATTACACATTCATTTATAATCACATCTACCCATCACTATACGTTACTGATGATCATGTAATGAAATGGCGGACGTTTTTGGTTAATGGCTAGCTAAGTGTCCCCAAAAAGAATACAAAACATAGCACATGAATTTTTTTTCTTTTTATCGGAAAAAACGTAGCCTTTCACACTGTCGTTTAGTGACAGCATTTGCAATTTGATTAAAGAGCCTTCAGGATTGACTTCCGATATAATCGTCGATATCACTTATGTCGAGGAATCTAGCTATCCCACTAGCTTCCAGAAACCTAAATCAACACACATGAAAACAGACTTCACGTTGTCACAAAAAAAATTTCAGCATGAAGTCCAAAATTTCAAAAGTTACCGGTCTCTAAAAAGACTTGTCATGGAGAGACATCCACCAGGAAGCACTGATTGCATATTAAGAGCAATGTTAGGATTGTGAATGCTCTGCCTCATGTGTACCCATCCATACTCTTCCCCACTCTTTTTGTCCATCACTTTTGCCCTGCATTTTTTATTTAATAAATAAATAGAATTCTGGATTTATTCATTACATAATCTGTGAAAGTAAATTACCTGTACATGTGAGCATCAATGGCAGATGGATGATCATTTGAGTCTACCAAGCAACCTTCACTAACCCAACATTCTCCACAAGAATCCAATTCCCATCCTTCTAGTTTTCCTTCCTAGTAACCGTTTTTTTTTTGTTCCACAAGTCTAAAGCTACGGACATAACCAATTGGATATCAAATATAGCTATATCATACCTCAATGTATTGCCTGAATGTCTCAATGGCTTCAATGCCTTTTGCTTTAGCATCTCTTGGCTCCGACAAAATATTCATCCGCAGCTCAGCCGATTCTAATGGCTCTTCGAGATCTTCTATCAGGCTACCGATACCTTCCTTTGATCCCGCCAGTCTCATTCTCACCATTTCAATAATAATTTTCACAACCATGTATGCACCTACAATGTATCACAGAGTATAAAAAAGAAGAAAATAAGAAGATCATGATGATCATATATAACTAATAAACCAATAGGAATAAAAGAGGAATTTAGGCCATGAATGTTTGTTTTTATTCACGTGGAAACGCATATGTAAATAACCATCTATGGCCTAAATAAATTGAAGAGTAGTAGAATAACTAACCATCATCTAAGAAGTGATTCTCTTTAACAGCACCATGTCCTGAAGTTTCCATCATGAGATGAGTCTCGATGCCATCTTTGTTCAGCTCAACTCCCTTGTCAATCACGTTTCTATACCCTACTCTGTACAAACAATGTCTCCCTCCTCTCTCCGTTATAAACCTAGTTAGCCCCATACTCGTTCTTGCGTCGGTCACTATTGTACTTCCTATAGCCACATTTTAAAAACAGAACTATAACTCACATAAACGAATCAAATAAGGATTAACAAAAGTGTAAACCCACCTGGATGTTCTTTAAGCACAATAGCTGACATAAGCGCAATGAGCTTATCACCGTTGATAGGATTCCCTCTGTTATCCACAACTCCGCTCCTATCAACATCCGTGTCAAACACAACCCCAAGATCCGCTGAGTTCTCAAGAACCGCGGCTCGGGTGCGTGACATTGCGGTTTTGTCTTCCGGATTTGGAATGTGATTGGGGAACATACCGTCCGGGTTAAGATAGAGCGAACCGAATGTATCAGCTCCCAACTTATCTAGAACATCCCACGTAAAGAACCCTCCTGACCCATTACCAGCATTCACTACTATCTAACATACACCAACCAAAAAACGTTAGAAACACCAAAGACAGAGAAAGAGAGATTATGAAGCTAGACACTTGCCTGAAATCCTTTGAGAGGAGTGTCGTAGTGTTCAGGGTGATTGATTCTCTCTTTAATGATTTCTCTAAGGTGCTTAGAGTAAGCGCTCATGAAATCTACTTGTTCTGGTCGAGTTCTGATCAATGTAGAGACTTTAGTCTGTCTATTTGCGTACTTTCTTGCTGCTAAATCACATATCTTCTCCACTTCAGGAGATGTTAATCCTCCTCTCTTGGTAAAGAACTTGAGACCGTTTCTTGTATACGGTAAATGAGACGCCGTCATCTTCAAAACCACAACAACGACTAAACGTATCAGAACAACACTTCTCAAACAATACTGTTGATTCTAGAAGTAACTTAAATTTCATTGCACCAATAAAAAGTCACATTATACCATATTTATTTGACTGGACTATCTGGAGTAAATTAGTAAGATTTTAAATATAATATTGAGTCTTGTTTATAAATACGAGTTTAAAAAATTGCACACAATCAATATAAGAAATTTTGTCAGTCAAATTTCTCTATTTTTTTTTTTTTTGCTTTTCTGAATTTGATTCAAGTTTGTGTTCCTAGCAAATATCTAATCTAGTCAGTAGGTTTTGAGTGGGAAAATGACTATACAAGAGCTCTTGAAAGCCGTTACCATTATTGAAGCGTCATATTCGAAAGGAGAGAGTAACGTGCTCATGAAGCAAGCAGGAGTAGTAGCTAAACCCATGTCAAAAGCTAAGCATCCTGCACGAGCTAGTCCAGCGAACACAGCCGTGCTTAACTTCCCACCGGAAACACGTGGATCCCGTCCGAGAGAAACCCTAATAACCCCGTTTACATTACTCTCCGTTGCTGCAACCCATTCTCCGAAGCTCTCTGCGATTGCTTCAACCGCTGCAGGGGTTAAAGTAACCGTCCGGCCTTTCTCGCCTTCCAATGCGACTCCTCTCACGTCGGAACCGTTCTGTAACCTTCGTATCTGGTTCATGTCCTCATCAAGACTGTTATTGGTTACTTCATCAATCTTAGTGGCGTTTGAGGATCTTGTCCTGAGGGGTTTAGAGGAAGGAGAAGCTGGTGCGAATGACAAGAAACTGCTTTTGACTGTTCTTGGTGAGGATAGAAACAGAGAGATTATAGTTTTTGAGGACACTAAAGATGAAGTTGAAGTCGATGCCATAGCTAATTAGAAACAGAGTTTTTCTTCAAGTTCCAGACTTGAAGGCAGAGATCCAAAGAAAATACAAAACAAGTATCTGCGAATATAATTCACAGCTTATATTTTAATTTGCAATCTTGTTTGTATCTATCTGTGCTTTTTTCCCTTAGAAGTGATTTTCAAATATGAGATTTGGAGATGGATAAGATTTGTAAGTAGATGAAACCATAACCTTACGTTTGCATATCTCTCCAGATTTTACATGTTTAGCAAATAAAAATATCCTCAAGCAAACTTCCAAGCTTATTAGATTTTTCTTCATCTGCATAAGCATAACAACCGCATATTCTCTTTTATAAACTCGCGGGAAATCAAACGGTTTCGGTTAAAAGTTTTAAATAAAAATATTTTCGTTATAAAACAGAGCAAAAGTCCTCTGCTTTGCTTTTTATTGTAAGCCTTAGCTTACATAAAAAAAAACTTTTATTACACTCATACTACGCATAGAACCTTTAAGATGCTTACTTCATCTCTGATTCGAGATGTATATCAACCTTACTATTCGACATTCCTCAACACAAGAATCATATCCTGAAGAATCTTGCCATTATTGCAAAATGATTCTGCTGTCTTCAGACAAGCAGTTGTGTCCAGTGAGTCAAACTCTCTTGATCCTTGCAAATATAGATTTGTGTCATCTATCACGACCCAACAAGGCCTCAAACATGCTCAGATATTTTCGAAATCCGATGTGCGTGAGCTAATTCATATGCTACGCAAAACAAAGTGTGATTTTATTACAGAACCTGTGGCTTTTATTACAAACACACACATACACACACATATTAGGAACATGAAAACATTTTCAACTGTGTGTTTTCAGAGTCCTCTACCACCTGGAATTTCAATCCACTCAAGCTGAATCTCCACTTCACCGCATTCGACATTCCTCAAGACAAGAATCATGTCCTGCACGATCTTGCCATTATGGTAGACGATTCTACTCTCTTCAGACAAGCAGTTTTCTTTGGTGGGCAAAACCCTCTTGATCACCGTCCCATCAGGAAGTTCTTGCAAACCAAGTTTATGAACCTCTAGAAACGGCTTGATGTCGATCTGCGCATCTCCCATCTTGTCGTGAGATGTGAATGTATCTTTATCATACACAATCTGCACTCATAACACATTCAAATAAACACTATTATACGAATGTCACACTTTGGAACTAGAGATGGATCTAAAGGACATGGCCTATTAATTAAATCTACTCACCAGAATCACATGTTCATTGGGATGTTTGAGGGCAAGTGTTAACTCTTCATTCCACTCAGGGTTGCAGTTGTTTTCCACAGTACGACCCTTCAGTTTCTGGTGCAATTCAGCGTTTTATAGAACTTTGGTTAGAGTTCCATGCAAGATAAAAAAAAGTCCTAACATACTCCTCTCTTGTAACAGTTAGAATCTATCAAAAATCAAATACTAACGCTATTTATTGTTTTTTTTTTCATAGATGATTAAAATTGAAATCTATCATGTTTCTTAGAGGTGAATTCTTCGATCTTTCCATCTAGGAAGAGAGTAATAACAGAAATATATCTCAAGAACCCTAGACAGAAACATCAAAACCGATCAAGAAACCAAGAAGACCAAATCGGATGAGAGAGAAGAGACCTGTGTTCCCATGGTTATGACGACAAAAGGATCGCTGCTTAGAGAGTCACGTCTAGCGAGATTGATCCCTTTCTTCACTCGGATCCTCAGAAGCCCTGCAAGTTCCTCCATCTTCAACCCCTTCCTCTGTTTTCTCCAAACAAATTTTCTCGGTTTCTCTTGTTAAAACGGACAAACAATCTATGTCACAAGACTCTTGACTCACCGACTTTTTTTATTCCTCAAAATATGACCGGTTCAAATTCAACGCACTGTACATTTGGCTTATCAATGGACGAAAGAGCGAGAAAGTAACCCCCAAAAATAATATCGAATAATATTCTAGTAAATTAAAAAGGTTTATTATTCTCATCAACGCGTTACTCTCACGAACACCTTTGATAATACATATCTTTGTGGAATCTCTGGCAGTGGAGGAAAGTTAACATCGTTGACCTTTTTGTTTGACGTGCAAAGAATCTAATCTCATGTTTAGCACAGAACAGCCAAAGAGACACTTGTAAGAGCTTCTAGAAATTCAGGCTTTGCTTTTATTTCTTCAATAGTAGAAACAGATATACAAATATATATATTAAGGTTTGGGTTTGTATTCGAGTATTCGACATGTACAACTAAAGACACAGAGCAGAGCCTTTTGTCATAATAATCAAAAGAGACAAAAGACAAACTCGTCTTTCCATGAACACAACATCTTCACGGTCTCTTGCAGCCTTAGTCCAATCTTTTAGTTGGCATCCATGGTGTCTTCTTGGATCCTAACACAACCAATGCTCACATTTAAATCACTAAAGAAAAAAAAAACCAAACCATAGAACACAGAGGAGTGGTATTAACATTACCTTCGGGTCCAAGACCCTTGCAGCCAGGACCATCAGTCCACTCAAGCATCAACTCCACTTCCCCACACTCCACGTTTCTTAGTCTAAGAATCATATCTTGTTTGATCTTCCCATCGCTCCAGGTGATGCTGCTCTCTTCAGCCAAACAGTTGGTCCTCCCTGGACGGATCCTCTTGATTGCACAACCATTGGGGAGCTTCTGAAAATCTAACTCCATCTGATGCGCTTCTAGGAAAGGCTTCATGTCTATTTCCGCATCGCCCATTTTGTCATCTCCCGAGAATCTGTCTTTATCATACACCGTCTGCATAAACATAAGCTTAATAATAAGCCAACAGACCCTGGAGTGGAGTCTACCCCCAAGAAAACAGCTTGCTTGCATGTAAAGTAAAATTCTTTTTTTTTTACTTTACAAATTCTTTGTAAAGTAAAATTCTTTTTTTTAAAGTAAAATTCTTGTGTAAACGGTAAGTGAAAAACAGCTTACCAGACGGATAGGGTCATTCACATCTTTGATGGAAAGGGTCAGCTGTTCGTTCCACACTGGATTACAGTTACTACTGATCACACGGGTCTTCAGTTTCTGAAGAAACAACCACAAAAAAAAGGTTCAAGACAAGATGATAAAAAATAACAAAACAGATAATTACATAGTAAAATTGATGATAAATAGGGTTTCACAGAGCAATAGAAACAATCATCTAGGACAAGTCAATCATTATGTCCCTTTTTCTCTTAAAACTCAAATGACATTTTCCTATTAGATTACCGTTAGTTACCCCAACTAGTGAATTTGAGAAATGACATTCCAACAAGATTATGTGATAAAATGAAGTTTAATTAGATTTGGGAGATGACCTTTGAACAAGATTATGTATTAATCGACTAGACATGTAACAACAAGTGCTATAAGTTAAAAGTAGATTGACCCTTCAACCAAATTATGTACTGTAAAAGTAAACGTAGTTTGTTATTTAGCAAAGAAGACAACAAAAACAAAGATCAATACTGAGATCTTTCTCACATGGTGGTCACCAAAACCGTCACATGTGGTGAATCAGTCTATCACATTGTGGCTCCTCCATGTGCCTATAACTACCTCTACAAAATCTATAACCCTACATCCAATACTCGAAAAAAGGCCAATCCTTTCTCACCAAAAAAAAAATCAAAATTTACTCTTAAACCTCCATGTTACTAAACCCTACATTTCAATTATAGAAAAAAAATCCAATCTTTTAATTCAAAAAACAAACCAAGAAAAATGCGCAAACTGATTAAAAGAACAAACCTGATTGCCCAACGTGACGACAACATAAGGATCACTGCTTGAGGAATCGCGAATCGCAAGATTAATCCCTCTCTTCACATGAACCCTAAGAATCCCTAGCGGTTTATCTTCCATCGCTGCGAGAAAAAGGTTTAGACTTTATCCGATTTAAAGCGAAACCCAATTTGGAGATATGGAAGAAGAAGAAAAAGAAGAACACGAAACCCTCTCCAAACCCCCCTTGCCTGAATTGAACCCAAATTAAGGACTTTATAAAACTGGAAACTATCTGGAATCTGCGAGAAAGAGATAGAATCTTGACGAGGGACATCGACGCGGAGTTCCAAAAACAGTATCGACAGATCCATCCCGCAGATTTTGCGTAACCGCTGCTCCTTTACTTTCTTTAATTAGGGTTCGTTCTTCCTTCTTTCGCACGTACCCTCTCTCCGCGCGTTTTTCGGTTTTAGTCCCTATATTTTCTGTACGTTTAAATTACTATCCAATAACTACCAACAAGTTCGTTTTGCAACTCGTACCCATTTGGCTTTTTTATCGTCTACAGTAGTACTAATGAACAAAGTTTTCCAATTTAAGTACTGATTATTATTTTACTAACGATTATGAGGAAATCTCAAATAGTACATACACAATTCTATGACTGAAAACTATATCTGCCAATTGGTAAAAAAAGAATATTATATCTACTAAACAAAAAAAATGTATTTGATGGTTTTAGCTATATCATTATGAATCGTTTTATGAAAATTTATTTATAACAATATACAACTATATCGAAGGTTTTTTAGAAAAAAAAATCAATTAATATGTATAAATGTTAGATCAATTTTCCTAGATTAAGAACACAAATTGTTGGTATATCATTAATAAATTTTTAGTCAAACTTCTAAAATAAAGTGATTTTTCAAAAATAAAATAAAATTAAAATAAAGGTATGGCGGTTAAATTATAGTAAAAAGCACTAATATGTTATAAACATTTAGTCTGATGTGTACTACTATCAGATTATTATTGTTTTTTTTTGCTATTGTATTGTATATTAAAATTTATAAAATATATATAATAATTGACTGAAAACCCCAGAAATATTATTGTGTGAACTGATAATAGATGCGTCTGACAATTGTATGCAAGATATTGTATAATATGGAGGAAATTGTACGATATGTATACTGAAGTTGACAAAAATAACGTGTGACATGCTGAAATGGAAGGACCTACGTACCTTTGAATCTAGAAGAGTTTGTTGGCATATGATTGAAATCAATGGACATGATAAAATTGGGGAATCTGGCTAGTGGCTAACTGAACAGACACAGAGTGGCTGGACAATAATTAAAGAGAAGCCGTTTTCTATTTTATTTTAATTTAGTCTGTTGTATTCTTCCTTATCGTACGTTTGAAATTAAATCATAAGCTGTCTCATTGTTTATTTCTATGGATGATATTAATTTCGAATATGTTGTTCAATTTGTAAATGACCTGTTGTTTAGTATAGAAAAGGTATATTCTATATGCCCGCCACTCCTCGTCTTTGACTGAAGGCAAATTGAATATTTGGCCGTTTTCTCGACTGGTGTATAATGTTTTCTATTAACGTACGAATGCTTTCTAACTTGCGTGTAACTACAAGTACTAATTTTTTCGTTTTTGTCATTTACGTCAAGGTCTCACTAACGTAAATGCATAAGTTTCATATATATACAGGTAAATTAGGAATAACATGAAAGATTTTTAGCTACTTGGCCAGATCATATTACTCCCAAGTCTCACACCATGTATTTAATGCATGTAAAATACTTATTATAAAAATACTTTTATAACCAAAATAAAAAAATTTGAACCTTCCTATTACACTTATTATTTCTGATTGATTTACAAAAAAAAAAAAAATTCATCAACAAAAATCTATCAACATGTATTAATTTTTCATATAAGTGCATACATCTTGCATCCAAATCCACAAACTAATTTAGATGTACTCTAATTTAGATGCATATATATATAAAACCACTTTGACACTTGAAACTACACAATGGGCAACATATACACCAAACATGAAAATTGGCGAAAATTTTTATCTCAAATCAACAAACACTAGGCGGCATATGCACAAACAATTGGATTAACTAGAGAGAGAAACATGAGTTTGATATGAATTGTGTGAGCACGATCATTCAGTGTGAACATGGCTAGCATAAATAAATTCAGCAGACTGAGCCAACAAGATGGATATAACTTTGGTAAGAAAAATGAGATTTAGTTTCTTTATAATGCAGGATTGAATCAAGATCTTCTCTGTAGTAAATTTCTAAGGTATGATCTAATTTTGCCAGATACTACACGTTAAATCAAATATACAATAATTTTAGTGGGACGACAATGAGCGGCTCAGGATAAGACATGGAAGAGATGATAAAAAGTTAGGTGATATACATAGATCGATCATAATGCATGGATAAGAGACTGATAGCTGTCTGAAACTTATGACATCGATCTTTATCTATGCTTCGTTGGTTTTGGACCTATCCGTCAGTCATGTGCTCTGACAATCTTTAGTCATAAACTTTTCGCTTGGCTTATTGGCTCTGTACCATTCGAAGATCATGGCCCATATAATGTGCTATCTGCACCTGATTCTGTTTCCATATTAATTCCATTTACCTACACATATAATTTATACCATTATATGAGAAAATTGATTGCACTTTTCATAGGATAAGATCTCGTTGTAAAAAGATATCTTTTTAGAGTTTGTCTCCCGCCGTTCCTAAATAATCATGTCTTTGTTTTTTTGCTTCAAAATAACGCGTTTGTCTGGCAATTTGGCTCGATTAGATTCTAAGTTAAAGACGGACTTATAAGTTAT
This sequence comes from Raphanus sativus, assembly GCF_000801105.2. NCBI lineage: Eukaryota > Viridiplantae > Streptophyta > Magnoliopsida > Brassicales > Brassicaceae > Raphanus > Raphanus sativus. The sequence goes on along the minus strand of NC_079519.1, from coordinate 3,498,432 downwards.
AACCCTCTTAATACAAGATTATTATTTTATATTCTCACATAAATTGTCTTTTGTTCATGTTGGGCAATGGTAGGTTTTCTGCTTTGTGTTGACTAAGATAGAGATTTTGAATTTCAACACTTCTGAAAGTTAAAGATTCTTACCAAAAAAAAATTAAAAGATAATGGCCAATTAACTAACGACCCTCCCGTTAATATACAGTCTCTATAATGTATTTAGGTATACGCCACGAATCAAAGGTAAAGCTGGCGACGGTGCTATTTAACCATGTTAGATGTTGCGTGTATCTAAGAAATATCACCAGCAACTAACAGATGAATTTTGTTACAACTCTACCTGAACTTATTACTTTATGCTCTGGAAAATCATAAATATATTCCATATAGATGATGTCTCCTAAGAGTTTTATGAATTGTTAAGTTCTAAGTAGAGGAAACGTGTAACTTTCTCAAGATTACTCAGGGGAGGTTTATACCCGGTGGAACCTAAAAGCAGCAAAGATCAGGATTCAGGACAATGCGCCCAAGCATGACACGTGATGCTCTTTTGCTAGTGGCACTTCATGTTACTCAACTTCTACAGTGACTGTGTACCATCTATATCGCTTTAAACTTTACCCCAAAAAGGAGATAATTCGATATTCACAAGAGTTGCAATAGAAATCAATTTCATCATGCTCCCTACACCGGCTAAACCCGTCCAGATCCTCGATTATTTATTTGTCAGTTTGTGCTCATGTTGTAAATATTTTATTAGAATATATTATATACATTGTGATAAACTCTATAACACTAAGCATATTTTTTCCGGGACAATCTGATCAGCCAATAATATTTATCAAAAAGAAAATATAGATATTGTTGTAAAACTTGTATTTCTTCTTATTATTGATGTGCCAATAGGCATCTATATATATACATGTTACAAGGAATAGATAAATGGAAAGATCCTATTTCCAATAGGAAATAGGAAATACATGGAAATAGTATTATCCTAATACAAAACATAAATATGGTAAAGTCTAAGTCTTCCTTTCTTCCTCATGCGTCTGGTCCGGTTCGGTATTGTATGTCCGGTACGTCCGCCCGGTACTGTCCGGTACGGTTCGGTTATGTCCGTCCATCCAATGGTTTATAACACTCCCCCTTGGACGCCATAACCGTTTCAGAGTTCATAGTGTGCTTCATGTTGCCTCATTAAAACCTTACCAGGAAAACCCAATGGGACAAAACCTTGGTGAAGGAAAAAGAGTACAACACACACTACTCCCCCTGATGAATGCATCACTGAAGATGTCCGTGTAAGGACTTGTAAATATTGATTCAGTGAGCTTGGAGTGTCTGTGTTTCTTTCTCTTAGAATTTCGCAGAAGAACACTTGGACGTACTGTGCCTTATGTCGTCCAACTTATAATATGTTCGACCATTATGGTCCTTGACCAAAAACGTATGTCTCTTAGACTACTAACCACTTTACTTGGTCGGATCTCATCCATAAGTGTTTATGGATCGTCCTATAGTATGACCTGGTCGTTTATGGACAGTGAGATATTTCTCTTAAGTACTATCGAAAATGTACTGAACTGGTCGATCCATATTGTGTCATAGACCTTGTCTATACACGTCCATAATTTTCTCATGAGTGTCTTAGATCATGACTTGATCAGTGATCATTACTACAATGAGTTTTACATACTCATTAGACTTTGGTTCTATAACCAAGTACACTCATCGGACCTTATTCTTGGCAATCAATCTTTCTTGCCATATGTACTATCCATACTGATAGTTGATACCTCAAAAGTCATACCATGTTTTGGGTTAACAAAATTAGTCATCTCTCATGGATGATTCGGCTGGAAAGAAGCCGGACATAGTCTTTGATTTGGTATGGTCTTTGGCGTGAACCATAATGGTTCTCTTCGCTTTTTGCTGTGACCATCTTATATCTTACTTAGGGCGTGTTGATCTCATACACATACCCACGACTATGGTCTCTGCTATGAGTTATTGCAGTCCTTATATACATAGTCTTAAGAATCAATCTTGTTTATACACACACACAACCTTTGATGGATGTCTAAGATGTTGTTGGTGTGTTGCTATCAAGCCTTTGCCGTAGACCATTGGGTCATAGACCACGACCAATCACATGGTGATTGGTACTTCTCTCATACGGCTATATCTGTATATGCAGTCCCATGTCCTTAGTTCGTATGGACCTTTGCTAGGCGTGCTTATGGACTGCTACATGATAGCTGATCTTTTGAGATCTAGAAATAAACTGTATCAACCTCTCTTTAGGCTGGTTCCAAACACAAGGGATTTTGTACTTCTTATAAGTATGTATGGACTGAATTGGATTGTTCTTAGACAGATCCTTTACTTATACAGCTGCTTAATGATTCAGTCCATGAACAGCTTAGGAACAATGCTGTTCATTGAGAATTTCTTTTCTCATCTTTGTGGTACCTTTATAATATTTGATCCAGTGATCCATATGCTTGCTTACTACGTTTTTATCTCTTACTTATGACCAGACCTTTGTCAATTTCGAATCTGAGTAGTAGCATCCACCACATAGGAGTATATCTCCTTATAAACTGTTTTTCGGTCTCTGTGAGTAACCTTGTGTAATCAGCTATGTTCAAATGCTGTAAATAGGCACATGCACGTCTTAGACCACGTGACCATGTCCTTATCTCACGGTTTACTTTCCTCACATGACCCATTCACTGGTTTTATCACTTGATGGCGTTTTATGGCCAATACGTCCATCTTTCTTTACTTTAAACCCCACGTCCATTTTATTCTTTGTGAGTACTCTCGTGGGTTTATGATCCTCCATTATATCTTATACTCAAGTGCTACTTTCTTTTATGAGTTCTCTTATATGTAAATACATCAGTGGTGTTAACACTCTTATATATGGTTCCATTGTGTTCCAGACATGTCCAAATCGATTTGAGATTTCATTATCTAGGACCTTTATTTCCTTGCAGTTTGGCGTCCCAAACTACATGGTCTGGTACCTTAGATGGTTAGCTGGCCAGCCTTATCTCCATGTCCGGACTGGTTCCCTTTTGAACTCGGATTTATATCATTATGTGCACCTTTTCATTTCTTTCTATCCGAGGTTCCTTTATCTTATGGAACACTTTGGTCTATCTTGTATAGACTCTGTAGCAACTTGATTGTGTCTCTTAGGACATCAAATTTCGTGGTGCATAAGCTGGTATGACATTTAGTCATTCTTTTCTTTCCTTTCGGGTCAATGTGTCTGGCATCTAGTTCTGCTAGCTTTTGCATTATTTGATCACATTCTTTGGACGTCTTAGATTATATTTCTAGTCCGAGGATCTTGCCAAGACAATGATGGTTAATACCAATCTCTTACTCTTTATCCAGCTTATAGCTTTCTCACTTTTGATGTTGGACAGTCGGATTACTCATGCAATCCGTGAACCTGGCCATTTAATCTTATCACCCATATTTGGCTCAAGGTTTCATATAAATTCGTGGGAGAAAGTCATACTCCTATCCAACATATATTCCCAATTCTTATCTCAGTTTCTATCTTAGAAAGCACATATGAATGTGGTGGTTAAATCTCTTTAAGATTTCATATGTCTGGTCGTGACCCGTATTCAATCTGAGATGGGAATATCTATGCTCACTTATATGGCCTGATGCATATTGTCTTTACACATGTATATCAGTGTGTTCCCAAGCATTAGGTCGTGGCCTTTGTATTATAGGAAATCGGCCAAATGATTGTCCATGGTTCTGTTCTCGACCCGTCGGTTTCATCGTCCGTGGTACGGTCGTATGAACTTTGTTGACCGCGTCCACGTCCTGTCCATCCATCCCGGTCTCGACCGGATGGTTTATCATGATGGACGTGGCTTGTCTTTGTATTAATTTACCATGGTCATAGACCATGTCCCACGGATCATGTTCATGTTTTTATACTATGGTCATGTACCACACGGGTGTGTATTCTCCCCCTCATGAACATGCTATAAACCATTATGCCATTTCATGATACTTGGGACAGTTAAGCCTCATGAGCTTCCCTTGTGTACATGTTTCACAACGTGAGATTCTATGTGATAACTCTTTTGTGCCTTTCAATTATTTGCATCAAGTTTGGATCGATCCGGATGGCTAGTCCGGTCATGCCATTAAGTGTAATTTCGTATGGTTAACCAACTGGTTACCATGGCTCTTTTGCCTCTCATCATACTGATCTTAGCATAGTATTAATCAGTAGAGTATATAGGTATAGTCTTGACCACTTTCTTATAAGGCCTTAGGCGATTTTTCTTTCATAATTTGTAGGAACCTTTTGTTCCCATTGTTTCTATATGGAAACCATTTATTGTTAGTACTCAATAGGCCACAAAATTGGGTGTATATAATGCCCTTCAGGCAATGCCTTGGCTGTGGTCTAACTATCCTTCTAGAACAAGATTTATTGGGAGAATTTTATTTTTATTTTTCGTGGATATTTTTATGCTTTGTAATTCTAAGATAAATAAAAATCATTCAATAAATAAAATTCCAATAAAGGTTTTCATAAAAACACCAAATCATATAACATAATAAGATTTAAAGTAAATCAAACAAACAAAGCAAAATTTCAGGATGTCAAATGGCCTTTTAGCCTATGGTCAAGCCGACCACTCCAACTGTCACTTTGGATGTGGCTTCCTCGGATTTATTATCTCTTTCATCACAATCTGTTTCATAACCACTCATCTCATTCTTTATTTGATTCATTCACTCTCTTTGTAATAAGTATGAGAACAGATCATTGTATGTGGTGAAACATTTCTCTCTATGATGTAAAAATAGATCTCTTGGATCTGCTGTAGAGAATGTCTTTTCAAGTAATTCCTCATCTGTTATCTTTTCACCACATAATATCAGGTTATGAGCTATTTCGGACAGGGTATAATTATATTCTTCCACGGACCCATAGTCCCGGAATCTGAGGCTCATCCACTCATGCCTTATCTTTGGTAATAACACCTTAGTGTATCTGGACATTAATTCTGTCCAGAGGCATCGGGGGCTCTCTATATCTCGGTACTGATTTCTCAGTTCCTCAATGAGATGATGGCTCATTACTGTTAATGCCATTTCGTTCTTGGTTCCATGATCATCCTTGATGATACATTTCCCAAGACCCTATGTCCATAGTATATATGAGATATTCATTGTCCATCCTAGATAATTTTCTCCAGAAATTTCTAAGGTATCATAATCCAAGGTTGATATCTGAATCATATCAATCAATCAATCAATCAATTCTTAGAATTCATGCATTCGAATAATCAATCAAACATGAAAATATTTTTAGAAATTTTATAACTCAATATATCAATGGTTCACACCAACCAAAACAAAAATTTCTAACAAGTATTAATCAATCAACATGAAATATCCCTTTAAGCAATCAATGATCAATGGTGAGCATTCTAGCAATATTCCTATTTCAGATTCAGTATGGAATATGCAATTTAACATAAGCTGAAAACTTTTCAGAAAAAGAAATTTTTTATAAAAGAAAACTTTCTATTTTTTTCAGAAAAGGAAACTTTCTATTTTTTTCAGAAAAAAAAACTTTTTATTTTTTCAGAAAATGAAATTTTCCATTTTAGCAGAAAGGAAATTTCAACAAATCAATCAATCAAGCAATCAAGAAAATAATTCAGATTTCAGTTTATAGAATTTATAGTTTATGAAATCGACCAAGATGGGTTTAAAGGGTGATCGATTTCTATTGGCTCCGATTGATCATTCAGATCATAAGGTTTTCGAGATCCAAGAACACTTAGTGTTTTGGTTTTAATTGATTTAATCAATCTCTTATTGAATAAGGAATATTTGTGCTTTCTAACAACCTAATGACCGTTTGATCTAGCAACTTAACGGGAGAACTAAACCAAATCCTAATTCCTCAAATTTATTTAGGGATTCAATTGTCCTAGGTTTTTAGGTTCATCAAATTTTAATGTTCAATCCTTTAACAAACAACCAAATTTGTTTTGATATGGTTCCAAAGGGTGTTTCAGATTTTATTTACCTTTAGATTGGAGAGAATCTGAAACTGGACCACCTAGAGAGAGGAGAGAAAACCGCGAACGGCTTGAACGTCTATCGCGAGCAAGGAACGGGCTGATCGGATCGTCTGGAACCTCTACCGGCTGTTGGATGAACTGTCGGATCGTCTGGTGGCTTATCGGGTGCTGATCAATTCGTCGGATGGTCAGAGTATGTGTGCTGGTCGGATGAGAATGGAAAGACAGCTAGGGTTTCCTTTAGTAAAAAGGAAATTGTCAACGCGGATTGAAATGGAGGTGGAGAATGCGTCTGAAGTCGGATTGAGACGAGGTTTGCGGCGCTGGATTCTTCTCGTCGAGAGATTCAATTTTATGTATGGAACGTCGGCTAACTCCTTATGGTTTGAGAGATACGTCGATTTGAAGTTGCGTCCGAATTAGGGTTTTGAATCAAGTTGACGGCGCTTCTTGTAATAGCTCGTGAGAACGCGTCCGGTATCGGATTGCGATGAGATCGACGGCGTTGGATTCGTCTCGTCGAGATCTTGAATTTGATAGGTGGTTCGTCGTCTGGATCCGTCGGGTTGAGGAGATACGGTGTTTTGAAGTTTCGTCTGATTTCTAGGCTTTATGGTGGTTGCTGGGAAAAAAGGTTTCGAAATTCACTCAGGGTTTTTCTCAGAGCTCTCGTGCTGATAACGTGTTGTAAAACTTGTATTTCTTCTTATTATTGATGTGCCAATAGGCATCTATATATATACATGTTACAAGGAATAGATAAATGGAAAGATCCTATTTCCAATAGAAAATAGGAAATACATGGAAATAGTATTATCCTAATACAAAACATAAATATGGTAAAGTCTAAGTCTTCCTTTCTTCCTCATGCGTCTGGTCCGGTTCGGTATTGTATGTCCGGTACGTCCGCCCGGTACTGTCCGGTACGGTTCGGTTATGTCCGTCCATCCAATGATTTATAACAGATATAGATTTTTTTAGAAAATCAAATGTAATTAACTAACCGACTGTGTTATATGGTCTCGTACTGCACTTCTGATTGATACTCGGTACATACACGGAACAAAACTAAACACGTCAATGAAAAGGAAAAAAAAAACGCACGTTTTGTAATAAAGAGAACAAAAAAAAAAGGAAAAAGCATCAAAACGGCAACAGAAAAGGAAAATCCCCCAAATTCTAGAAAATTCCCAAAAGAACCCTAAGCCCTAAACCAACCTATTTATATACACATTACCCCTCAGCTCCCAACAATCACATTCCTTCTTCTTCTTCACAACTCTCTCTCTCTCGAAAAAAAAAAGTCCCTCTTCCTAGCTCGATTTCGATCTCAACTTTTCGTGTGGAAACGTTTGTGAATGGTGGAAACGAATCCGATCAGTGGTGAGTTTACGCTTTCCCTTCAAATCCAAAGGGCGAGCTTCCTCCTCCTCCCTCTCTCTGCGTCCTCTGCTTTCGCTTTCGGCTCCTGCAAAGAAGGCTGGTACTTCCGCTGCATCGGCCTCGACCCGTGAAACCCTAATCTCGATTTCCATCTACAATTTTTTTTTTTGTTTTCTTTTTTAAAATCTCTCTCTATCAAAGATGTTGCTCTACAACAAGCAGAAGAAGAACGCTAAGGGAAACCGGATCCTCATCAGCGTAACCGTTCTCGGCAGCGCCGGTCCGATCCGGTTCGTTGCTTACGAGGAAGATCTCGTCGCTTCTGTTATCGACACTGCTCTCAAGTGCTACGCTCGCGAAGGTCGCCTCCCTCTCCTCGGATCTGATTTCAATGACTTTCTTCTCTACTGTCCCATGGTCGGACCTGAAGGTAATAAAACCGAATCAATCTGAAATTGTCTTTTTTATTTATTTTTCTTAATCGAATTGGTTTACTAAACCGTTTTTTTATTTTAATTGTGATTAGCTTTAAGCGCGTGGAATGCGATTGGATCGCTTGGTGCGAGGAACTTTACTCTGTGTAAGAAACCAGAGGAGAAGAAGGTTGTGGCCAAGGAAGGAGCAAGGAAAGGAGGGAGCTTTAAAGCTTGGATCAACAAGTCCTTCAGCCTCAAAGTCTCCACCCATTAAAAACGCTTTTTTGTTTATTTTTTTTTTCAGACAAGACAAGATCAGTTTTTATGTTTTCTGTGCATTTATGATTTGATTCCAATTTGTCAAAAAAGCTTCCATTGGCATTGATGAAGCCTTGTTTCTTTTGTATCTATCATTCAACGGAAATAAAAGTTTCGAATTTTTTCTCGTTCTTGATTTTTTGTATTGATCCCTACGGATTAGAACATATAATTTGTTGGTAGGTGCAAGCAAACATCGTTTTGTTAGTTTCAACTGCGATTAGTTTAGTTGTTTTTACATTTGTTTTGTCTCTTAGTTTCAAGTTCGATTGGTTTAGTTGTTTTATATTTGTTTGAAGTGTCAAATTTGATTTCTTCCTTTTGCAAGTTGGTGTTGCAGCTGAGAAAGTTTCCGCAATTTGCAGGCATAAATTGTGGACTTGTCTCGAAAAACACGTTTTCAGTTTATTATCACGCAATAATTCTTCTAGAGGATCAGAGCTGATTATGTGTGTTACTACTTGTGCCATGAGGAATACTGTATTATTTTTACCATATACTATTTCTTTCGGTGTTTATTATTGTCTTAAAGTGTCAAGTGGTGTAGCAGCAGGGGAAACGTCATGGTCGAATCAAGAAAAAGGTGATAAAATCTGTTTTGATTAAAAAAAAGGAAAAGAAACTTTTGCAACAGAAGAAACAAGAAAAGTACAAACGAATTAATCTATCATCATCAATACACCGCACCAAGATGCCGTACCAACTTGTACTCTTCTACTAAGCTACTAAGTACTCTTGCATTCTATTTCAGTCTTGCCATGCTTCACTTGCCTTCTTTCTCCATACCAGCAAAACGGCACACTGTTTTATTTCGTCTTTTCCACGTCTTTCCCAACTCTCCTTATCCAACACGGCGATACTTCTACCAGAGCTTTAACGACACGATATTTGTTGTCTTGCTCTATATGGCCAGCCAAGTATTACACATGCGATGGCGATGATATATTTTATAGATACACGTGTACATCATGGTGAGGTTTTGAGACATAGTAGTAAACTGTTATGACTAAGCTCTCGGTGACTAAGTTGGTTGGTTTATGAAGTTGTGAATTACTAGTATTTTACTATTTTTAAGGTAGATCTGTAAAATTGGAGAAAATTGGCATAGATTCATTGTGGAAACTAGAAAGAGTATGTAAAACAAAATTAAGTGAGAAAGATAGATATAAACAAGAGATTCAATAAACTAAAGGGCTTCTAACTTCAATCGATTGGAAGTTTAATGGGCTGAATGGCCTCAGTTTGAACAAAACATTTGTAATCAATAGATGAAAAATTAACTACAGTTCATGAGCTTAATGGCTAGTCCTCGTTTTGTTTTGCGAATTAGCCCAACAATTGTCAGATAGATATGATAGGGCCGTCCTCTGGCCCATATATCTCTCACTTTTCCGTTTTTTTCTTTTCTGCGGATAAAATTCATTTTTCCGTTATCAAGGCTTTGGAAGACACCGCACCAATGTCACAAGATCTCCTATCACATTCTCACGGATTTGGCAGCGAATCAAGGAGGTGTTAATAACGGTGGGAAGAAAGGTGCACAGCAGCAACATGCTTCTTCCAAGTCTCAGGTAATGTAAAAAATGTCCTGATTCTTGATTGATGAATCTCTTTGATCTTTTTTGTTCTGTTTTGTTTTGATGATGATTAGGTGGCGATATTTGTTGCATTAGCGATGGTATTGCGTAGGAAGCCTGATGCATTGATTAATGTGTTGCCTAGTCTTAGAGAGAATCCGAAGTATCAAGGTCAGGACAAGCTTCCGGTTGTAGTTTGGATGATGGCTCAGGTTTTTTTTTTCCCTTTGTTTAGACCAAAAAAAATGTCGGAATGTGTGATCTTTATCCTCAAATTGTGCAGGCCTCTCAAGGTGATTTATCCGTAGGGTTGCTTTCATGGGCACACAACTTGTTACCTGTAGTCAGTAACAAAAACTGCAACCCTCAGTCGAGAGATCTCATCTTACAGTTGGTTGAGACGTGAGTCACAAGTTTTCTTAATGGTCTCCTATGTTTGACAAAATCATCTAATCTTTTTTTTTATGTTGCATTAGAATTTTGTCGAATCCAAAGGCTAGGACTATACTTGTAAGTGGAGCTGTAAGGAAGGGAGAGCGATTGATTCCACCTCCTTCATTTGAGATCTTGGTTCAGCTTACATTCCCTGCTTCATCCGCAAGAGTCAAGGTAAGTAGTAGTTAGTAGCTGGATAGCGTTTGTTGAGATCCTGATAGCAAAGCATGGTCTCTGAACTTTTAATGCATACACAGGCTACAGAGAGGTTTGAGGCAGTATATCCGTTACTGAAGGAAGTGGCTCTTGCCGGTGCACCAGGAAGCAAGGCGATGAAACAAGTCACTCAACAGATATTCACTTCCGCTCTGAGATTAGCTGGAGAAGGTAATCCCGTTTTAGCCAAGGCAGCTGCAGGAATCGCTGTATGGGCTGTGACGGAGAACGTGGATTGCTGCAAACACTGGGACAATCTCTATAAGGAGAATCTTGAAGCTAGTGTTGCTGTTCTTAAAAGACTTGTAGAGGAATGGAAGGAGCATTCACTCAAGCTATCATCATCGCCGAGTAGTACTGTTACTCTCAACCGAACTATTAAGAGCTTCAGGCTTAAGGTAATGATGCCTCCTACTCTTATTGAACTTAATCGATATCACCTTCTTACCTGGTCGTTTGATGTTTTATTTAGAACGAGGAAGGCATCTGTGAAGGAAGAGGCAATGGTTCTCTTTACAGAGAAGCTGATAAGTTCTGCAAAGTGATATCAGGGAGACTCTCCAGTGGAAGTGGCTGCCTCAAAGGAACAGCGATTACTCTTGTGGTTCTAGCTGCCGCTGGAGCAGCTGTTCTGTCTTCCAACCGTGAGGGGGCTACATCCGAGCTGAAGAGCCTGGTAGACTCATTGGAGCTGCACCAGTACTATAACGCAATCATCACAGCTTTGAAGAATTAAAAAGAGGAGAGAAACAAAACAAACCTGAGGATGATAAGCAGAGATGGTAACTTATAACTTTGATTATAGAGTCAGTGTAGAGAATTTAGACTCTTTAAATTTGAGTAATAAAAGATAATTTTTTTCCCATATAATGACAATAAAGTTATTTCTGTTTTATTAGTAAAAGAGACTTGTAAAGCAAGGCAATAGTGAAACTTACCCGGGAAAGAACATGAAATCAAGCACGAGGCTGCTTAGTTCTTGCTCGTGGTTGACTTATTGCCAAGGTGGGATGATCAATCTGCAAAGAACTAAGAATTTTTCTATTACCATCATTTCTTTCTCTTTAGTCTCAATAGCAAATATATGGTCTCATATATGTTCCTTACTATGGCAAGAACTGCACCGAGTTGAGCTGCAAAGATTGTCTTCTTTGCTCCAAAGAAGTCTCCGTCCATTGCTCTCATCTTGGCAACATACTGTGTAGTATTAAACAATAAAAGCAATTCCCATGGAGCAGAGTCCTCTAGTAATCAACATAAGTTGGAAGGGAGTCTTACATGAAAAAGAGAGTCGGTGTTAGAGTTGGGTTTGGTGTGAGATGCGATGCAGAGAGGAGCTCTGACGCTGCGAGTGTGAGGCCTGGAAGATAGAGAGTACAAAGGATTAGGGGCATAGAGCCCAAGAGAGCAGCAATGGCTCATCTCTATGTGTTCTGTGTTGTGAATTTTCCTTATCTCTTGAGATGGTTCTAATGGCAGAGAGTAGTTATTAGCATCTTTTGGATTATTTTCATTTGAATCCCATAATTTCCAAGTGTAATTAGAGGGTCCCACGTTTTGTTTTGGCATATGTAGTTGTATAGTATATCCACAAAATGAAATGAAAACAACACATCTCATTCCACATCTCACATGTATAATGTATTTCAAGTCTTGCTAACAAGAATTAATATTGAAGATCCTGAGATGTCACATGTTTAATGATTTTCTGGAGAATAATTAGACCATGATTAGTCCCGGTCTCTTAATTGGGATTCTCAGTTTCGGCTAATAGACGGTTCTTAGCTTTTCTTATATTTTAACTAAGAAAAACTAAAAATTGTTACTTGAATAAAGATATAAGAACCGTCTCTTGGCCGAAAAGTGTAAAAAAATGTCAAATCATGAGTTAAGAACCCCGACTAAGAAACTAGGGTTAATCATGCTCTTAGTTTTGCTTATAAGCTATGACTAATGCTCATTTTTATTACATAATAGATCTGTTCGTTTGGTTGCTGCAGCTATCTGCGTCGGCGTTGGCGGCAATTTTTTCCGTGACTCTTGTTCGTTTGATTGACGCTGGTAGCTGCGTCTTGACGCTGCGTTTAGATGCTGCGTCTGGCATCAAAAAAAATTGGACGCGGATAAAACTCGCGGTCGTGTCAAATTTTCTGCGTTTATTTACCTAATTACGTTTTTGCCCTTAAAAAAATTCATTATTTACGTAAAATACCTAACCCTAATAGACCGAGACGCTCTCTCCATCTCAAGCCTTCTCTCCATCTCAAGCTCTCTCTCCATCTCTCTCGAATATCTCCCTCTCCATCGCTCTCGAATCTCTCCCTCTCCATCACGAGGCCTTCGACACAAACCCATCTTAAGCTCTCTCTCTCTCTCGATCTCCAAAGCATCTCTCTGTTCTCCGACAAACCCCATTCTCTTTGAGGTCATAGTCACATTCTCTGTTTGACACTGATAGTGATGGTCACTGTTCTAATTGATGGTATGTTGCAGATTCTCCAAGTGTGAGATGAGTTGATCTGAGTGCCAAGTGTTTTTGATTTCGTGATGTGATGGTGATTTTGTGTTGCTGCTATTTTGGTTTGAATGTGTTTGTTTACATATTACTTCTAGGAAGCTTTACTGTTAGGGTTGGCTAGTGATAGAGTAAAGGTGTAAACTTTTTGCTCGTTTTAGGAAACTTGATATGGGTTTGTTAACTTGGCCTTTGATTCAATGCTGAGACTTGATTGATTTTCTTTGTTAGTGTCAAAGCTTCTGTAACTAATAGCAAGGAAGAAACAATTTGAGTTGATTTTTTTAACAGCAGCAGATATGAGTTAGTGTTAGCTTGTCGACTTTTTATTACAGATCAGTTTGTATGTGCGTGTGCATTTGTGGTCTCTGTTCCTTTGATTATTTAGGATATGGAATGCGTTAGATGGGTTTGTCTCTTGTGAGGATGTTTTACTTAGTTGAACACTAATACAGAAAGATCCATTGATCTGCAGCTTTGTTTCATTTAGTCTCATTGCATATTTTTCTATCTTTTTACAGGTCTCTCAAGCTCAGACTCTCTCAAGCTCAGACCCTCTCAAGCTCAGACTGCTGCTGTTCTCGAGGTCTGTTGTGATAGTCTAGATGTTTGAATGGTTCAAGCTTGCTCGGACAACCATTGTTCCTCTCCAGCTTGCTCAGACTATGTGATCTTTTCTCATTATTCTCTTGTTGTACAAAGAAACTTGTCATTGTATTGGAAAATCTGTATCAAAGAACACAATTTTGTTTCAAATCTCATCTATTTCCTTTTAGTGTATGTGTATCCCATAAAAACAAATTTAAAATACAAAATTTTCTAACGAAAAAGAAAATCAGACGCCATTATTGGAGAGAACAGATTAGCATACAAACAGATACAAAATTATAAATTTGTAACATTTTTATAGATATAAATATATTTAAACTATATTTTATTTATTTAAAATACAATTATAAAAATTTATAACTATATGTGATATTTTTTTATTTTCTTTTTTATTTGAACTAAGTTTGGTTTATGTAAAAATCCATAAACTAAATTAAATAAAATCAGTTAAAAATTTCACATTAAATATATAGTATATGGATTTTACCCAAATTAAATTTCATAGTTTTAGCATTGAAAATGATTTAGTTTAAATACTCAAAATATTAATATATTAACTGTGATTAATTATTTAGTTAAATTTTATTTTATTATTTTAATATATTAACTCATGCAAATGTATGATTTAGTTTTATGACAAAAAATGTTGTTATATTTGTATATTTGACCAAAAATTTATTACCAAGTAAACATAATATTTTTTATGAATATAAATATATTTAACATTTTATTTATTTAAAATATAATTTTACAAATTTTTAAAATAAAATAATGAATAACTGAAAATAACCGCAGCGTCTATCAAACGAACAAGAATCTGAAGCTGCATCAGCGTCGGCGTCGGCGTCAGCATCTACGAAACGAACAACAATTTGCGAGTTTGACGCTATCGCTGACGCCGACGCCGACGCTGACGCTGATGCCAAAATCTGCGGCAACCAAACGAACATGCCTAATGTGGTCCTTGATGAGTGTGTGTGTGGGGTATGTTACAAGTGCAGAAAGTGAGACTGCAGCTGGCGACTTATAGAAACATGTAACTCTTGATTGAACTAGAAGAAGCTGGTTTAGTAGTGTTATCTTCGATAGCATCAAAGGCTAGTGACAAAGTCATGGAAGCAGAACCCTTTGACCAGACAAAACTCATGGACCCTTGATGTTCTTCACAAGATAGACACATAATCACAGAGTGAGACATTTGAATGTCTTCATGTTACCGGGATGTTGAAGTCGGCTAACAAGACATGAATCTCCCATTACGAACAACATGCTTTGTTTCTACTATTGCATTATTTTTGTTTAGTTTTGGATTTGAATGATTATATTCATCTGTACAAGATAAAAGAGTTTTACTTGTTCTGTTTGGACCCTAAAAGCTAGTTAGTAGGGGGAAATAACATCTTTGAAACTGAAATTTCAAGTTTTTGAAATTTGGAAATCCCCAAATTTAATAGTCAGTGTTTTTATTCAGTGAGATGTTTTCTAAAGACTTTTTCTATTTATTTTTTTTTTTTTTTTTTTTTTTTTTGATTAACCTGGGGGTATCCCGGGCCTATGGAAGGGCCCAGACTAATCCCCAAGGGGAGGTGCAGCCCACGGATAGACCCTCTCTCCGGGTATGCAAATGGGCCCTAAAGCATAGGCCCATATCCGTGTTGGTGTCCAGAAATCATGACTTAGTTCCCTCCAGCAGGGTTCGAACTCACAACCTGGGTGTAGGAAGGAGCCCGTCCTTACCATTGGGCCATGATGTTCTGGACAACTTTTTTTTTTTGATAACCTGGGGGTATCCCGGGCCTATAAGGGCCCAGACTAATCCCCAAGGGGAGGTGCAGCCCACGGATAGACCCTCTCTCCGGGTATGCAAATGGGCCCTAAAGCATAGGCCCATATCCGTGTTGGTGTCCAGAAATCATGACTTAGTTCCCTCCAGTAGGGTTCGAACTCACAACCTGGATGCAGAAAGGAGCCCGTCCTTATTTATTATTGCAACATTAATAAGAATCATTAGAGAATGCTTTTTGATTGTATTGAAAGAGGGGCCACTGGATCCCCCACCTCCTTCCAACAGCTCTTATAATTCAACATCATTGCTGAATGCTCTCACCATTTTTACTCTTTCCACTACTCTTTCCACTATTCTTTACAAATATCATATGGTATTAATGTTTATGTTTTTAATTCTCTCCTTTTATATTTTTTACTTTGTTTTGGTATTGTACCTCCTATACCATTTATCTAATATCTATATATTAGTATAATATTAATTAGTTTCAGTTTAATAGTATTAGGATAATCAGAAAGAAAAACCACCTTTCATTTTTGGCAGCCAATAAACTTTGATCCTTACAATTATACTACTACTACATTTGATCCCTTTCTCAAATAAAGTGTTACGACAACACACTTTTTCATGGAAGCGACAAGTGAGTTTTCTAAGTTTTCACATTTTTTCAGAATCCTAAGTGAGTGTCGAAATAGTTTTTCTCCTTTCTTTCTGGGATCAGTGAGCGCCATTACTGTTGCAGAAAGTTAATCACATGTCAAAAGCCTTAACCTAAAAGCTTAGGCTGCAAAACCCCACCACCATTTTAAATTTATTTATAATCACGATATTGATTCAGCCGACGAATGTTAATCATTGTGGTCGTTTCTTCTTTCTTGTTTTTAATGAGAAACTAAAATAAATATACAGCATAAAAACACTGGTTAGTAATAGTTCAATATTGTCTTTAATTGGTCGAGTTCATATGCTGAGTACCATTAAATACATATTTTCTCAGGAGCGGTTCAGATCTTCACATCTTCATTATAACATGTTCATTCTCCCCCTGAAATTAATCTATAACTGAACATCAATCAACTAAAAGACCAACAGATGATGTGAAAGTATGAACGCATATACCTTTATAAATTTAGTTAGCTTAGAATCTGGAAATTATATAGATATGGGTATTCTGAAAATAAGAAAAAAATGAAAATTTAATTACTCTTACGTTGAAAAATACTAGGAAAAACAGTGAGGTGGGAGTAGTGACCTGTCATTAGACTTTGTATGAGCCACACCCACACCACATGGCACCTTCCGTTCACGAAATTATTTGTTGCATTATGAAATTAAAATCACAAAATTATCCTAACGTATATATTTCCAGTATTAGTAGAATATATTCATCACTGATTTCTGGTTAAGAACACCTCTTTTAGATTTAATTTAATTCCGACATAACAACTTAAGTAGATATATTTGACCAAAAAAAACTTAAGTAGTATACTGGACCGTTAAATATTAATGATTTGGATACTTATCATACATTTTTTTGTAAATATTATACATCTT
This sequence comes from Raphanus sativus, assembly GCF_000801105.2. Taxonomy (NCBI): domain Eukaryota; kingdom Viridiplantae; phylum Streptophyta; class Magnoliopsida; order Brassicales; family Brassicaceae; genus Raphanus; species Raphanus sativus. The sequence goes on along the minus strand of NC_079519.1, from coordinate 3,481,538 downwards.
AATGATTTCTGGATACTTATCATACATCTGGTGATGATTATCTCTTCGTTAACACGCGAATATATTTGGCAAGGTCACAAGCTCGAATAAAAGATTTATATATTTAGAATGTGTTTCGAAAAAGTCAGAATTTGTATGTCAATGTGAACCATTCCGATAACTAACAGAATAATAATAAAATATCATACATTACAATGTTGAAATGTCCTTCAATATTGTATATAAAATGGACACGCTCTAACTCAGATTAATTAAGTTTTATTGATGTGGATTTTTATTAAAAGTTTGTGGCACATAATGTTAGACCGGTCCAGGTACTATTATTTTTTGCTCTTTCCATTTCTAATATTAATTACATTGTCGACACTTGAACACATTACAAATGTAATGTTTATGCAGATCTGGCTATTGGCTATAAATGATGTCTACTTAAAAAATTTGTAACACCAATTTCTTTGAACTTTATAACGCCAATTTCTTTATCGACCATGCTATAGGGGAAGTAGCGTTTTAATATTGTTTTCTTGTTTATTTATTTCCTTTTTTGTCGCATACTTAACTCATCATTATTGAATCTCTCTGATAAAAAATAACAATATAATATTAATTTAATATCAATATTATTTTTTTAAAAAAAAATTGAATCAGTAAAGATAAATGGCATCAAAAAAGGGAGTTTAGTAGTTTCTCTCTCTAAATATCCTCTGACCTCTCTCTACTCTAACCACCGCCGTGAATCTCGATTCCGGCCGGCGGATGGGATTCTACAGCCACCGCCGGTCCGGTTTTAAGTCTTCCTGTTTTTCTTTTTCTCTTCCTTCGGCTTTTCTGTAGATACTTGCATATTTTTTTTTAGGATTTTACTTGTCCGGTATCGCACCGTCGTCGGTGGATGACCGGCTTTTGTCTCCGAGACCGTGCCGTCTCCTCTAGCGGTGGTCGCCGACTTTTGTTTCCGGGAGTGAAGGCTTTCTTAGCTTTGCGTCTCCGGAAGGCTTTGTTTCTCTCAAGAAGGGTAGTCACGAGACCTACGGATTAGTTCAATCTCCGATGGTTGGGATGAGATCTCGACGACGTCGATTGGAAGCTCTCTGACGGTTTTTGGATAGCGTTTGACAAAAGCGTGGTGCGTGACTTCTTGATTCCCGGTGAGATCTCGTCGTTTGATGAAGCAAGCTCTCCGCTGAAAGTGATAGAGTTGAGGTGGGTGCGGTGATTTGTCGACGGCGTGTCCCAGCGAAACATCAGGCGTTTCGTTTTTCTCCGGCGAAAATCTCGACCCTTGGATGGTGGCGTAGTGGATGGATGACGCGTGGCTCGTGTGATCGGTGGTCTTCGCACGTGGACGGTTTGGGGAAGAGTTATGGACGCGTGGCTTGGTCGGCGCCGCATGATCTTGGGTTTGGACTTTAGGCCCCGTTTCGTTTGCTCTTCATGTCGGGCCTGTGATGCTTGTAATCGGGCCGGTTTGGCCTTCTTGTAATGGTTTCGGGTTGGGTCCTTTCGTGGACCTTGTCCCTTTAATAATATTATTTTAGACGGAAAAAAAAATGGCATCAAAATATCTTGAATTTTCTAAAAGTTGTTTGGATAAAAATGTTTTCAGATTTTTTTCATTTTTATATTCTTATTTTCTTTATAAAATAATATCATATTTTTATGAACTGTATTAATTACACAAATGACTTAAGGTATAGCTCTGCAGTTCAATTATGTTTTAGAGATGCAATGATTGTTATAAACAGTCGGAAATTGTATCAATACCTCAGTAGTATAGATCTAAGCGGGGGACTAAATCGACATCATACTATTCGATCAACAAACTAATACATCCGCTTCAGTAAATACCGTAATCGCCTTTTGGTCATAGTTGTAACAGTGGATTCATGTCTTGTCCTCCTTTTGATCTTTCCTCAGGGGCCTATTAATACTGGTCAAAAAATGAAAGAACTAAAGTGGTATTAGAAAATAAAAGGAAACTAAAGCAAATCTACTACCCACTTTCAAATTACCATATTCAATCCATTGTACGACTAACAAAAATGTTATTTTTTACTTTCGAACCATCACTTGGGCGTTCGGGTACCCATTCGGATTCGGTTCGAGTTTTTCGGATTTCGGTTCTATTTTATAACACTTTCTAGGTCCCATTCTAGTAAATCTTCAAGTTCGGTTCGGGTTCGGATATAACACATCGGTTTCGGTTCAATTCGGATAGTATCCGAAATAACCATATATCATTCAGATTCGGGTTATATCAGATCGGTTCGGATATATCCTAAGTAAAATCTAAAATTCAATAGAAAAACATAAAAATATATACTTGTTTATATATAATGGAGTATTTAAGATATTTTTTTAAAAAAAAATAGATACTTATTGTTAGATATCATGTTGAAATAAATATAAAATTGAATATTTGAAGTACATATTTATGTTTTAAATATTTATATTATATATTAATTCGGACATTCGGATCGGTTTGTTCGGATAATTTTTGGGTTTTCGGGTTTTCAGGTTTTTCGGATTATCCATTCGGGTTCGGTTAATAACACTTCGGGTTCGGATATGTTTTGTAACACCCTACAAAATCCATCCGGATATTTTTTAGATTTCGGAATCTATTCGGGTCAGATTTTTTTGGTTCGGGTTCGGTTCGGATTTCGGGTTACGGGTTTTTTTTCCCAGTCCTAAATACTGTATATAGAGAGACAGAATGAACGAGTTGAGTAAAAATATCTACAACAATGCATCTTATGTATTCTACAGTTCTACTGTGAATATTATATAGTATGTCTCAACAGAAAAATATGAATTATCTCATAATTCGCGGCTTCAAGAATTTGATTATTTGAATTAAGTTGGCAAAATATTTTGGCAGAACCAACAAAAAGAATTACAGACTCTAGTAACTAATCCCAATGGCTTGGATGGTTTAGTAATCAGATAAACCAATGTTTGAAATTAAACCGAAGTTCCCATCCCATTGAAATGTGAAGTCCGAAGTTTTTAAACCGAAGTTCCCATCCCATTGAAAATGTGAAGTCCGAAGTTTTAAAAGCATGGGTCCTCTCCGCGCATGTGGGTCACGGGTATGGGTCTGCTTTTCCGCCAAAGCGAAAGAAATAGTGGCGGGGTCATACAAACCACGTGGCAAACCTGTTTATTTCTTTTAAATATTTTTACTTAATTCTTATTTCTTTTGCTTACAAAGTTAAACAAAACTAAAATAAAATTTCAACAGTATGATTGCGTCACGATCAATGTTTAATTGTAAAATCAGTAGCTTGACGACAAAAAAAATCGAAAATCAATAGCTTTCCGCTAACACTAATCCACTCGGTCCGACCCCTAAACAAGCCGCTCTCTTTTCATAGTAGTATTTCAAAATACTATTGAATTTATATGACAAATATATTTATTTGTATTCATTTACAAAAATATATGTGAAAATAGTTCCTGATACAAGATTTTGAAAACTAGTATTTTATAGTTTAATACACTATTTAAAAGAAATAAATACTGATAATGACCTACAGTATCAAAAATATAGACTGAAAAAAGATTGACCGCATTTCGGAAAATAAAAATCCATAAGAACTAAAAGCCAAAACATGGAAATAAAATTTTCATGTCTATAGTCAACCATAAATTACGAACATTTTAACGAATAATTTGGTTTTTAGCATATTATAAAACTAAATACCATTTTCACACTTAAATAAACTTTGTTTTTATTGTTTAATAAAGATGATGTTAATCTCTTTGCCTAACCCAAACTTTAATTATCCTTGACTTCTTTGTATATATTTTCCATTTTTGTGTTGGGAATATACGAATTTTCTTTGCTTGTCAAATTAAAATTCAACAAAAAAAAACTCGAGAAAAATGTTTTTTTATTTATTTTTCAACAAAAAACGTCTACGGTCGGGTCCGAGTCTCGGACTAAAACTTACTTAAGCTGACAAGTCTTTCTCTGTTCTTCCCACAACACCGTCCCACACGCATTCTCTCTCTCTCTCTCTCTCTCTCTCTCTCTCTCTCTGTGTGTAAATATTTGCTCAAAAAATCTCATTCTCTTTCTTTCTTTCATCGTCTGTCTTTTCGTCCATGGCGGCCAACAGATTCGCGACCTTGATCCACCGCAAAACGAACCGGATCACACTAGTCCTCGTCTACGCTCTCCTCGAGTGGACTCTCATCTTCTTCATCCTCCTCAACTCTCTCTTCTCCTATTTCATCCTCAGATTCGCTGATTACTTCGGCCTCAAGCGACCTTGCCTCCTCTGCTCACGTCTCGATCGGTTCTTCGACCCCTCCGGGAAATCTCCTTCCCACAGAGATCTCCTCTGCGACGATCACCAGATTGTTTCTACGCCTCCTCCTCCCTCGAAACCTCTTCTTGAATCATCAAAAGGTTCCGATGAGTCTTTCGATGTGGTGTTCCCTAAGGACTTGGTCTGTTGTGCTCCGATCGAGCCTGATCTGAGGGATGATAATAATAGCTTTATCAACACGGCGAATCTGATCGGAGATGATGTTCAAGTTCACAATGGTCGGCTTTTCACCGAACGGTCCCGATCTATCTTTGCCTTGGAAGAACACGTGGGATCCGTGCCTTTGATTGATTCTCTGGAACGTAGCTTCGCAAGGGTTGAACAAGAAACAGAGGAGAAGGAAGATGTTGATGATGAAGAAACAGAGGAAACAGAGGAGAAGGTTGTTGATGATGAAACAGAGGAAACAGAGGAGAAGGTTGTTGATGAGGAAGAAACAGAGGAGAAGGTTGTTGACGGTGATGATGATGATGATGAGTTCTCTTGCTTTGTATCGAGTTTCGACTGTAACAGAGAAGTTGTTGTAACGGAGAAGGAAGAAGAAGAAGAAAACAGAGTGGATCTAGTCGATGAACTTGCGCCGGCGACAAACCTAGAGTTCTACATTGACGACAAGGACTGCCATTTGATTCCAGTCGAAGAATTCTACAAACCTAGCGAGGAAGTCCGAGAGATCTCCGACGTTAACGGAGACTTCATACTCGATTTCGGCGCTGAACCTGATTTATCGGCACCGGCGGAGGAGGACGTGGGGTTAACTTCCGACGAGATCTCCGCGCCGAAAGAATCGAAACATGTGGAGGTAGCTGAAACAAATGAAGGTGCGTTGTTAATGTTTGTTCGTCCTGATCAACAACAACAACCTGAACCCGACTTCCTGGCGGCCGCGGAGGCGGCCGCAGAGGAGGTGGAAGACGTGGAGTTAGTCTCCACGTTTACTTCTCCGGGAGAATTGGAACCGGAGAAGGCTGAGACTACTCAGGGTGCTTTGTCAATGTTTGTTTGTCCTGATCAACAACAATCTGAACCTGACTTCGGGGCGACGAAGGTGATGGAGACGGCGGAGGAAGACGTGGGATTATCTTCAGACGAGATATCCGAGGTTCCCTCGCCGGGAGAATCGAAACAGGACGTGGCTGAGACCAAACAAGGTACTTTGTTCAAAATTCTTACAAACACTTGTAACTGTTCTTGTCTTAATTCTTGTCTTAATGAGTTTTTTTAAACCATGTTTAATTATGTTATTACAACGAAAAATATTATTACATAGACTAATGAGTTTTTGAGTTTAATGTTTTTTATACTAATTATATCGCAGATTCTCCGACAGATGAAGATGAATTATTACAAACGCAAACCGACGAAGAAACAGACGCAGACGTTTCAATAGGAACAGAGATTCCTGATCACGAGCAAATCGGAGACGACCAATCCCACGAACTCATTCCTCAAGACGAATACGAAGATGATCATCATAATGGTAACGATACGTTGGAGTTCAGAACAGTCGATATCGAGACAAGGAGACCCGTCTTAAACGCCAACAAAGAGCTGCTTCTCGAAACTTCCCGCTCGATTATGTTCCAACTAGATCGAACAGAACCCACCCTCGAATGCGCATCATCACTCACCGTGGTGGACAAGCTCAAGTCGGAGCTGGAAGAAGAGCGAAAGGCTCTCAACGCTTTATACGAGGAGCTGGAGGAAGAGAGGAGCGCGTCCGCGACTGCAGCCAACGAGACGATGGCGATGATCAACCGGTTGCACGAGGAGAAGGCCGCGATGCAGATGGAGGCGCTGCAGTACCAGAGGATGATGGAGGAGCAATCCGAGTTCGATCAGGAAGCCTTGCAGCTGCTGAACGAGGTCATCGTGAAACGTGAGAAGGAGAACGCGGAGCTGGAGAAGGAGCTGGAGGCGTGTAGAAAGAGGTTGGATGAGTACGAAGCTATGATGATGATGAGGAGAATGAGAGACTCCTCCGTTGATTCGTATAGAAACAACGGTGACTTGCAACACAAGAATGTTGAAGAGAGTGAGAGTGAGAGTGAGAAGAACACTCCCGTTGATGTCGTGCTTCGTCTTGATGAGTGTTTAGATGATTACGAAGGAGAGAGGCTTTCGATTCTTGGGAGGTTGAAGTTTCTTGAAGAGAAACTCACAGCTCTGAATGATGAAGAAGAGGAAGCTAAGACGTTTGAGAGTAATGGTAGCATCAATGGAAACGGACATGTTCATGAAAAGGAGACCAATGGGAAGCATAGAGTACTCAAGTCAAAGAGACTACTTCCACTGTTCGATGCAGTAGATGGAGAGATTGGAAACGGAGACCACTATGAAAACGGGGTTGATGAATCGGAGAAAGGTGAGATTGTTAACGTGGAAGAAGAAGTGGATGAGCTATACGAGAGACTAGAAGCGCTAGAAGCGGATAGAGAGTTCTTGAGACATTGTGTTGGCTCGTTGAAGAAAGGGGACAAAGGTGTTCATCTCCTCCGTGAGATTCTACAGCAACTACGTGATCTCAAGAATATTGATCTTATTCGTGTAAGAGAAATTGAAGACCTGAGTTTTTGAATTTGGGTTTTGGGGTTTTGAGTTTGAAGTTCACTATGTGCATTTGGTGGGCATGAACTGAACGTTATCATACAGGTACATAATCTCTGGCTTGCTTTTTCACATTAAGCCTTCTTTAAACTAATTGAATGTAAAAATGTTATTTTTCTTGTTTGTAACAAGGTTAGGGAATGACTTTGTTGCTTGGCAGGCAAGGAACAACAAGATAATGTCTGGAGAAGAAGAAAATGCCAGAAGAAGATAAAATATCCATCTGATTCTCTTATGCTGTGTCAGATGAGAATGTCAGTCTTTTCATTTGTTTTAATTCTTTTTTTTTTTGGTTTTTATTATTAAAAAAGTGAAGATTTACTATATAAAAAGAGAGGAGTGTGAGCATAATTTTTAACTTTTTTATTTGTCTGTATGAGTGGTAATAGAAAAAAAGGTAGAATGATGAGTGTATGTGTGTGTAGTGTAGTGAGTAGTAAGGTGAGATATTGCTATTAAAAAAAGCCAAAGGGCAAGCTGTCAGTCTCTTGGATGTTTGTGGCATATAGCTTGGAATGATTTCAACAAAGATGCCAGCTCCAATGTACATAATGGTTTTGTTTTATTGGACTTTTCAGAACATTTAGGAACTTTCCGGGTGAATTTTGGATCACTGTTTATAGGTGGGGTAAGTAACCTCTTCATTTGTTTTCTTTTGGATTGTAACTTGGTAGCAATTACTCATGTAACTCGCTTTGCAAACGAGTCCTTTGTATCAACATACTCTTCGAATTTGTTCGTATTACCTTTTGTATTGTTTTTATTTGTGTATTTTAAAAACTGTTTATGTTTAGACAAGTGGCTTTAAATTGCAATGCAAGTTATTCTAGGATCGGTTTGGCATGGATTGGGTTCTAAGCAATATGTTAATTTATTTATTTTTGGTAAAAGGTAATATGTTAATTTGGTTGGAAGAAAACCAACAAACTACATATAAATAAAAGACATTGCCTTTAAACAAGCAACAAGTACTGCTTCTTTCTTTTATCAATTTCACACACACACACAAAATTTATGTATACACATACTGTATTTAGTGATCAGTTTTAAATTTATACGTATATAAAAAGCTTAGACAACCTCTTAAAAGTTTACAGGGGAGTTCACCTTGGGTCTCTGTCAAAAGTTAACTCTCTCAGGTTGGAAGTGTAAGCGACTAAACTTTGTTTGTTTTGTAGTCGCTGGTAACAGTGACAAGGTTTGGCTACTTGCCACTTCAAAATTTCAGACCACTTAAAAAGTAAAAATAAATAAATGATTAGAAATTGCAGAAGTAACGTTATACTAAGATTTCGCAAGTGTTGTTGGCCACTAGCAACTTCAAAGACAAACAAGAAGACATGTATCGGGTCGCTATTGATTATCACTAGTTATAGGTGTTTCTTATTGTTAGCGCTGTATATGATTATTTATTTTGACACTTTCATTCGAAAACAAACGGAGTATTATTAAGTCATCATATATAATATTCTAAACGTTCTTCAACAATATATATAACATAAAATCTTTAAATAGATGATTTTATATGACAACTAGCTATCCAGCTAACCCAAATAATGTGACAGTTAAGAGATTCTCCAAACGCCTGCTGAAATCACCAAAAGATTGGTTGCTTTGAATTTGTCGCACCAATTTCTGACCGTAATATAAATGTATATATGTGTTTCTAAAGCTAGAGCCTTAGTGGATGAAGAAGAAAGTATGGTTTGTACTTTAATTTCTAAAATAAGTGAGAGATCGAAATGTGTGACTTTCGGCGATTGATCCTCTTAAAGCTCAAACGCTCATGTGCACTTAATTATGCGCACAACCTTCCTCTACACATTGTCCATTTATTATACTTACATGCCTAGATTTTATTTCCACATATATTTATATGTTCCATCACATTATTGGTTACATAATATATTGGTGGCATGATTAAAATGCATGTTGTAATGAACCAACGAGCCACAATGATTCAAAAAGATGTAAAAAGTCTATCCCTTTTGATATATATAAAAGGATCCAGATCCACTCTACAGAAGGTCTAAATTATATAAGAAGACCGTCTATCAAAACTGAAATAATAACGCAAGCCTACATAATTCGTTTTTTTTTAACTTTGTGTGCATAGGTTAAAATGTTGATTGATCTGTATTTGTTTAGTTAATGTAGCTAGTCTTAACGAAAATAATCAGACTTTGATTGGCTTTATGAATACTGTAAACATTTCGCTGCTTCCTTTCCTTGTTACTATTATTTAAAGAAAAAAGTAGAAACACTCGGAAAGTTAACTTGAATAAGGTGCCTTCCATAACTTGTTTGGTGTTATCTTAACATTGTTACCAAAAAAAAACTTGTTTGGTGCTATACACATTTGAAAGAGAACCTGATTATGACCCATGTTCCCATCTATCAAGTAATTGACCCAAGTCACGCAATAGATGTACTAGTATATCGGCCTGTTTAGATGGGCTTTAGCGGATAAACTCGAGTCGAAATTTCAGAGAAATCAGGTATATTTCTATTCACGTGACAAATATTTGAGAATGTTACGTTCGGTCAGTATTACTTGAAGGCTACTCTTTTCTTCTACCATCATATAATTTGACAGATAAGCATGTCATGCGGGTTGAAAACACACAAAATAACAAAAAGCGTGTGTTTGATGTGGTGTGATATTGTAGTATTGTACCTTACGACTCTTTCAAAGACTATCCTACAAGTTTTTTTTGAACCGCGTTATGGTTTACATTTAGAAATAATGGAAATTGGAAAGAACCAAAACAATTTAAATTAGCTGAAAACACATACGTACGTACACCAGAAGAATCAAATGAGCGTTTGCGTGACTTGGTTTGATATATTGTGCCCTTCGACTCTTTCCAAGACTCCCCTGCAATTATTTTAACAAAAAAAAATAGAGTGCCCCCTACGATTTCCTTTTAAATCGAATGTTTTAGCAAAAATAATGTAGTTATGTGAAATGAGACACAATATGTGAAATAACAATAGAATGGCGATCAAGTGAGTTATAGGTTAGTGGCAAAGTCCTTGAAGCCATTGAGCTTTTATTAGTTTTGATTTTTGCTTCAGAGAGGTCTACCCTAACGAAGAATCGTCTTTACCCCAAATTTATCAATCTAGTCAACCAAATAGGTAAACAATAAATTAGCACTTTCAAGCTGTATGTCAACAAATGAAAATCACAATTCTATATGTACGTTTTTGATTGGTAAATTAACATAAATCTCGAATGGAATAACAAAATGCATCGGACATCAATGATATACAATAAGACTGGATTCAAAAAAAAAATCTCTGATCTAGACTAGTCTGAAAGAGTTTTCAAAAGTTTCTATTGATGTTCACTTAGATCTCGACTTCCTTCGGACCCAATTTTTCAAAGGTTTTCCAGGGTTGGTCAAAAGATGCTTCTAATTAATGGCATTAATCCAACTTTTTTTTTTTGAAAAAGGGTTTAACATTAATCCAACTTATTAACGGAACATTTTGGTGACAAAATAGTGACAAAGCTAAAATCTTGTAACTCCAAATTTATATGGTTGAAAAGCTAAAGATTATGTGTATAGTTCAATTATCAGTCAGGACTTGCGAATATTATGGTAGATTCGTATGAGGTACGTTACATTTGAATTTGAATATACTCTTATTATAGTTTTCAAAAAAAAAAAAATATACTCTTATTATTAGTTATGGATACATTACATTGGTTTTATTTTATGTTTTAGCGTACACACGTGACAATGACATCTAATATAAATGCCGCGTAATGTTTAAGTTATAGTTAATGATTTCATTGACAATTGCTGCATCTTCTTTTGGTGGATGCGTGCATCATAACTTTTTCACGACCTAAAAGTTTTCAATTGTTCGTTTGCATCATATATTTCTTTTTTTTTAAAAGATCATATATTTCTTTACACACACCTTTGGAACCTAGATTTTTATGAGATTGTACGATAGCTGAGCATTTTACTTGCTAGGGCCTATCACTTGTCTACTTCCCACTATAATTAATGATTAACTTTGAATTTGATTGTGTCATAGCTCTATCACTTTGACTGGATAGAGAAAAGAGCTGTTTAAAAAAAAATTCATCTAGAGAATTTGTCTATATAAAATATAGTTTTATAAGCAATATATAACATGTGAATCAGTGAATGGCTATTATTCGTTACCTAAAAGGGAGTCATATTACTCATATCTAAATTAACAAAAAGGTGGTACTAAGACCATGATTAATCTGGGGTTCTTAGGCCATCTCCAATAAGACTGCAAAATACTATTTTAACGTAGTTTTTACACCAAAACAATTTTTAATGGGACTGCAAAAATTACACTATTTTAGTGCAACACTATAATTTCACATCAAATTTGGTGTGATACTATTCACCACACTAAAACACTATTCACTCCACTAAAACACTATTCATTTATTTTATTAATAAAACTTGCAAATAAATAAATAAAAATAAAATAAATAAATACATATAATATTATAAAATAACTTTTAGTGTGAAGTTTGGTGTTGTGGTTGGAGAAAAACTTATTTTAGTGCTAAAATTACACTAAAATAGTGTGGTTTTGACACAAAAATAGTGTTATGGGTTAGAGATGCTCTTAGAGTTGGATTTTTAACTTCTGCTAAGAAACTCATCCTAAAAAACCCGGTTAATAAGAACATCATTAGAGCAACGTTATCGGCAGCAAAATCACGTATCTTAGGGGGGGGGGGACCACTTACTTTTGCAAAACCCATGACAGACGTTGGTTAATTAAGAGACGTTTGTGCTGCGTTTGTTAACCTGTTTGCGGGCCCCACTGACACGTGGTGGCCCGCGACTGGTTCAATTAATTTTTTTTTTTAATCAGAAAAACGTAAAAAAGAAAAAAGAAAAAGAAAATTAAAAACCTAACAAACGTATCACCGATAATGATGCCCTTACCTCTGCACAAATTTTTAAGTAAAAAATTTTTTGGTCTGATAAAAAAAATAAAAAGTAAACCAATCACCGGTCATCACGTACCAGTGGAATCTACGAACAGTGAAAGAACCAAATTAAAGTCGCCCTTTACAGAAGACTCATAAAACAAGGTTTTTATAAGAACCGCGGGATCCACCCCTTAAGAACCCTAAGTTACAAGAAGGAGCTTGACAAAAAAAAGTTACAAGAAGGAGCAAACAATATAAAATAAAGGGTACACGTTAGACTTGACCGAATGAATAAAGTCCAAGAGAAACGCGCCTTGGGTCATGTTATTTGGTGCAAGTGATGATCTATTTTTACTTTCTTTTTTGCGTCATCATCAACGATGTCATATAGTAAATATTTTGTTTCTGGTCACTGTAAAACACAAAGGCTGTAATTGGTAATCTGTTTTAAAAATATTATGAATAAATTGAACTAAAAAATGGAATTAAAGAAACTATGAAATAAAATTAAAAATTTAGTTTAACTCATTTTTTCACTTATGTGTGTTTTAATCATGCATGTCTTATAACTACATTTCATTTTCTTCCATACATTCTACAAAAATAATAATAATGATAACTATATTTATTTTATTTAAATGCTAATTTTTAGGACCTATAGGATAAATCGTTCTATTAAATTTTATTCCAAATTAGTAATTCAGTTGCACTAAAGTTAGAAACCCTACACTAGATTTGACATAAATAAAAAAATACACTGGATTGTACTGTACTTGGGTGATACGTATAGTTAAAAGTCTATATATATTTTTTGAAAAGAAGTTTAAAGTCTATATGATTCATCCAATCTGGTTTGTGATGAGACTTTTCACCGGTAGTTAATTATAGATATTGTAATATATGAAAATTCTGTACAAATAATTTTATAGTCGATAATTTTATCTGTATTATATTAGAAAGTTTCGTGTTACAAAAAAAGAGTTCAAAAGAGTTAAAAAGAGTTTAAAAAAAAGTTTCCACACGCTGCCTTGCCACTGAAAGGTTCAAAAGCCAAAATCTTTTTGAGCTTTTATAAATTGTTATTTTAGTAAAAATATAGAAATATACAAAAATACATATTTTAGTAAAAATATTATTTTTTTAACAAACAGTTTCAGCATAGTTACCAAAGTTTTCAGTTATATTTTGGTCACTAAAATAAAAACCTTTGCAAGACTCTAGGTCCATGATTCCCTTGCTTGTGTTGGTCGGGTCTGATCTCGTGTAAAAAATGATCTGCGTAATTCATCTAAAACACTCACTTACTTCCTAGTTTAGAAGCGTTAATAAACTCAATCAAATAATTAGAGTAAATGATGGGCTTAGTCTGATTTGTCATAAGATGAGAGTTAGGTTTGAAGTTTTGTTTAAAGGAAAAGAAATGAGTTTGCGAGTTGAATATTCTGCGAGCTTTGGTTTATGAAGGTTTGGTCAAGGTAAGTGGCTTTATAAAGGCAGAGGTGGCACCTTCCTGGACCATACGATTTACTCTTTATCTTGTGATTATACTAATTAATAACGTCGTTAGTTACTTACCGGACAGGATATACTACAGAAAACTATCATTTATCTTTCTCCTATCCTATCTTAAGTCTTGACTCGCTGATTATTCTACTAATGTCTACCAATCGTTTGAAAGAAAACTTCTCACTCCGCTTTTCCATAGGTTGTACGTCTTTGGACCCTTAACAACTATTACAAATCAGTAGTAATAATATTAGTACAAAAGTCTATATATTGAAAATGCCATAATCATTTCATGGATAATTTAACCTGTTGAAATATTAAAATATTTTGAAAAAAATGTATGTCAACTCCTGAAACTTATATCATCCTACATGAATAAGACTGAGTTACATGCTTTGTTCTCATAATTTTAAAATTTGAGAGACCAGAAATCTAGAATTTTCAGTGACTTAGAATAAATAATATGACCGCGTATAAAAATAAAGAAATGAAAATACAGTTGAAAAAGGTGGAAATAAAAAAAACACGAAAACATGTTTGACTTTTGTCTCTATTCGATCGTCCCCTTCCGCCCATAGTCTCTCCCTCACATAAAACCATAATTTACAGAGACTAATCTAAACACGCTTTCTTCTCCTTCCTCTTCAATCAAAATCTCATCTTCCGAGATTGTACCCGACGAAAGTCCCAATCGAATCCTCCTGAAGATCAGCTTCTACATCCTCTTGTCTTCTTCTTCTTCGATTTTTCTTACTCAGTTCATCAAATAGCTATCCTATGGGATGGTCACAAGGAAGTCTCAAAAGAGTGATCTGGGCATGAATTTCTTTCAGAACATCATCAAACCCTTCAAACGCAGCTCCAATCGCGGTAAATTCTCTTCCTTTTCTTCTATTTTTGGGAATTAGGGTTTTCTAAATTGACTCACTCTCGTCTTCTTCTTCAAAAAGGTCTAGAAGACGATATCGAGAAAATCGCTGCTCTGGAACAGAAAGTCTTCCCCTTTCAAGTCCTAGTCTCCGCCACCAAGGATTTCAACCCGACCCACAAACTCGGCGAAGGTGGATTCGGACCCGTCTTCAAGGTACTACAAAGCTTCCTTCTTTTTAGGGTTTCCTCTGTTTGTTTGAGACTTTTACCTGATGATGAGGTTAATTAAACCCTCTGTGTAATAGGGAAGGTTACCCGACGGGAGAGACATAGCAGTGAAGAAGCTATCTCAGTCCTCAAGGCAAGGAAAGAGAGAGTTTGTCAACGAGGCCAAGTTGTTAGCTAAAGTCCAGCATCGCAATGTCGTTAACCTCTGGGGCTACTGCACTCACGGTGATGATAAGCTCCTTGTTTACGAGTACGTCCCTAACGAGAGCCTTGACAAAGTCCTCTTCAGTAAGTCCTCCCTCCTTTACTTCTTGTTAAAGAGATGTTTTTTTTTAACACGTAGTGGTTTTGGCTCACAGGATCTAACAGAAGATCGGAGATAGATTGGAAACTGAGATTTGAGATCATAACAGGCGTTGCTCGAGGACTGCTCTATCTCCACGAGGACGCGCCTAACTGCATTATCCACAGGGACATCAAGGCTGGTAACATTTTGCTCGACGAGAAGTGGGTTCCTAAGATTGCGGATTTTGGGATGGCTAGGCTCTTTCAGGAGGACGCGACACACGTCAACACTCGCGTCGCTGGAACCAAGTATGCTTCCCTCCTTATCACTCACAAAAACTCAGTTGCATATGTATGAGTGAGTGAGTGAGTGCTCACTTTTTTTAACCTTTTCTTCTCTAATGAGCAGTGGCTACATGGCGCCGGAGTATGTAATGAACGGTGTTCTATCGGTAAAAGCAGACGTATTCAGCTTTGGTGTTGTGGTTCTAGAGCTCATCAGTGGTCAGAAGAACTCGAGTTTTAGTTTGAAACACGCTGATCAGACTCTTCTTGAATGGGTAAGTAAGCTTCTTACTTAGTCTCTCTACTCCTGTTTACGTCTATACTCAAATCTTTACTGATCTATGGCACAGGCATATAAGTTGTACAAGAAAGGGAGGACGATGGAGATGGTAGACCCGGGTATAGCAGCTTCAGCTGATCCAGAACAAGTGAGACTCTGCGTTCAGATCGGACTGTTATGTGTACAAGGCGATCCCCACCAGAGACCAGCAATGAGGAGAGTGTCTTTGCTTCTCTCGAGAAAACCAGGGAATCTGGAAGAGCCAGAGCGTCCTGGTGTCCCGGGGTCTAGATACCGACGTAGAACGCATCATCGTCCATCAGGAGGAGCATCCTCGGTTGGGACATTGTCGACGACGGGATCGAGTTCAGATTCGTTTGGTTCGAACTTGAACACAAACAGTGGAACGGGAACAGGTGGAGCTACCACTCCAGCGTCTTCTAGGACACCGACAAGGGCTCCTCACAACGCAACTAGAAGTGCAGGTGTCAGCTCTAGCTCGGACCCTCATGGTAAACGACCTATGACGAGTTATTAAAAAGAGTAGATGATATCTTTTGTTACATGTTTGATTGTATATAGTGAGCCCTTTTTTGTTTTGTTTGAAAAGTAAAATTATTGTTGTTATAGGAGAGGGTTTTAGATTTAGTAGCGTGTGAGAAAGAAGAAAGAAAAGTTCATTCATTTGTTATTTACATTGTTAGTATATATTAAAAAATAAAATCCCTCGTCACATTTTAAGGTCCCCATGATAGGGTGGCCTCATCAATACTATACAGCATATTTTGTAAGTTGAATCTCGATTCTCAACTCTCTCTGACAATGACAGTTATTCGAAATATTTGTGTTATACAGAATTTGTATAAAAAAGCGCTTTTATTTTTATATGTTTTAACGGACTATTTAATTAAATAAAGATTATTAATGCATTTGACGATAAATATAAAATAAATGAAGTATTTGGGACAGAAAAATAAATGAAAAGTATTTTGCAGGCAACGTTCAATGATGCTCTTACCCCCTCTTTGATCAGGTAGATGCTTGTTTGGCAGATATCTTCAGATTTCTTCTAAGCAGAAAGTACATTATGTTTTCTATTATTCCGAAATAGAGTTTATGAACTTGTTTCCATTGCCTTTGAACATGCTCTCTGCATTGTCATTACTTGTCTATAGTTCTGTTTCACTACGTACTGCCAAGTTCTGTTGGCTAACATTCAATCACCTTCTAACCACTTCTTTTCATACCACATGTATTCATACTTTCCAACTGTTTATACATTTTTTTTTCTTCTACTTGGACAGATAACAATTAAGTTGGCAGCAGCCAGCCAGTGGTGTTAGACTAATGATTACAGTTTGCACATGGTTATTTATCACAATACAACATTTGTACAGAAAGACTTTGGAGGAGGTCATCAAGATCCCAATCGTAGCTCGTGGCACGATTTGTGCTAGCGATGGTTATGTTTGGTTAAGAGTATACCGGCCACGGTTTGCATACGAAGATATCTTGGGCCCTAAGCTAGTAGATAAGGATACATGCTGTTAAGATAAGTACAACTAGAGATTCATAAGTAGAGATCTTGTGTGTTAAGATCTATTGTATCAAGTATATATGTAACCCTGTTTAAAGTAATACAACTCAGAACATTCTCAATAGTTTCTTCCTTAGTTTACCATTTAAATGGGGGATTTTGATTAAACTGCAGTCTTCACTTCCTGAAGTGAACAAGTACTCCTCTCTATTTCATTTCTTTTGCCTGTCAGACTTACGCATCAGCTGGACAAGAGTTATTGGATAGACTGTTCAGGACTTTGAAGGGAATTCATCCGGAAGTGGCAAATGTTGCAAGCGCAGATGAATTTGAATACAGAGATCCAGTAGATGGCTCTGTTCCGAAGCACCGAGGGATCCGATACTTGTTCGAGGATGAATCACGACTTGTAAGTTAGACTGTCTTAAACCTTAGGAGCTTGTGAAGTAGTAAAAAAATAATTAGTTTGGGATTGTTTCTACTTTGTCCAATAACGGTGTAAACGGGCACAGAAGGAGCAACAATCAGGTTTTACATCGAACAGTACGAGAAGTACGCCATAGATACTCTCAAGTCTCAATATGCTCTTGCTCTTGCTCCTCTAGTCAGATTCATATACCTTTTAGTTTACTCATAAAGATTACGCAGTTCATATTTGTCAACAACAAAAGACTTAACTATTACTGTACTATTTTATTTGTGATTTTCATAGGTTGATGTTGCATTAAAGATTTAAAGCTGTCGAATATGCAAGAGTTCACTGGCCGATCATCCTCGACCGTTATTACATAAGACAACAACTTTCAGACGATGATGTCTCCAATACTCTACTCTTTATTCCAACTTCAATACTTAGGTTTTGCTCTTTCTTGCTAATTAGTGGAATTATCTGTTATCTTAGAAATTCATTCTTTTGAAAAACCCTCTGTGGGAACTGAGTTTTTGCATACAGAACTGTAAGTTTTAACATCTACCTCAATAAAAGTTCTTTTTCTTTTTGTTTTCTCTGGTTATACACTTATACTTTTAATATCTTACTGTGTCACGATTTTTCAAACCTTCAACATAATTTTAAATCAGGTATTTTGCGCTAAAATCACTATCTGTCTTTGATTATTTCTTTTCAACCAAACCATCGGTCTAAACAGCTTCAATTTAGTTATAATTATGTAATAATCCATCTATGCTTTGAAAGGTTGGAAAAAAAATCATAGCATACAGTTTTTGGTTGTAATATAACAATGTTCCTTGAATATCCCATAAACTTGTTAAATCAATTTGTTTTTTTGCTAAAGAAAAAAAAAACAAATTTGTTAAATCAATTTGTTCCAAACAAATATAGCGAATACAATTTTAAGTCTATACTAGATCTCGATCCGCACAACCGTGCGGGTGTTTGTTTTGATTTATTTTTATATAAATATTTTGTTTTCAATTTTACACTGGTATATATTATTATATATATAAAGTGTGTCTATCAATTTTTAAAACATAATAGTTTTACAGTATATTTGTTTTTCATTGAATAGATTGTTTCTACCTTTCACATGTATTTGTATACTATTCTATATATATTTTGGATTATTATTTTATTATTGAAATCGTAAATATATATAAAGATTGGTAAAATATTTTTTTATTGTCATCTTCAAAGATATTGTAACATTTCACAAAATTAGAAAGTTTTTAAAAAATTAAACTTTTAGCTTCATAGATTTATATTATCGAGAAAATAATTAAACATTTAGTTTTTGTTTAATTTTAAAATAAACTATATAGTTGTAAATTTGTTTCCGTTGGTTAAAGGTAGTATAGAGATAATGTTGATTTTTTTATTTATTTTAAAAGTTAAAAGTTAACATCCAGAAATATGTAAATAATTAACATATAGAAATATAATATTACAATATTAAATTATTGATATATATTCAATCCAAATTTGCTATCAAATATATTAATTAGATGATATTATTTATTATATTATGGAAATAATAGTATTTAAGGAGATATCAATTTCGAAAATATAGGAAACCATTTGATAAGATCAAGGTAACAATTAATATGTAAGTTTGATTTATGTATTTAATAATCTGTTTTATTTAATATCAAAATTATTAATGAATGAAAATGTAATGTGACCAACTTTAGTAGATAGTCTATTTTTCTAAAAATCACATAAATGAGAAGCCATGACTTCTCTTTTAATATATAAGAGGATAACATATTTTAGACAAAATTGTAAATGTGTAGATTCTAAATGAAGCAATGTTATTATCTTTATGTTTTTTTTTTGTTTTTAGGGTCACGCAACTAGTATCTCATTAATTGTTGAATCAATTTGTCCCAACTAATTTAGCGAATACTCCTACTTTTCTGAGAAAATAATTTAGCGAATACTTGATATTTTATTTCTTCTGTTTTAGTTTAATTTATATTATAGAATAAAATTTTCAGTCTGAAATAAGGGTTGTTATAGAATTTTAATGCAAAATTATTAAAAATATTTTTCAATTTTCTTTATTTGTTAAAATATGGTTAAATGTATAAATAATAATGTTTTTATTTTAAAAATGTACAAAATTAGATATTTTAATTTATGCTCATAAATGTAAATTATAACTAAAATGAGAAAATATGAAAACTTTGTATGATTAAACCCAAAGGTTACGTTATCCATAGGACGTTAGGAATACGCTGTCACATAACTCGACTTTGATTGCGTTAACCCATGTAGAGATTTATGGATTCACTAATCAACGCATTGATTGTCTACGGTAAATG
Source organism: Raphanus sativus (assembly GCF_000801105.2). Classification (NCBI taxonomy): domain Eukaryota; kingdom Viridiplantae; phylum Streptophyta; class Magnoliopsida; order Brassicales; family Brassicaceae; genus Raphanus; species Raphanus sativus. The sequence goes on along the minus strand of NC_079519.1, from coordinate 3,461,883 downwards.
GTGCTAATCAATCGGCCTAAACTCGTGGCGGATTTAAAGACATCACCCCGTAGCATGATTTCCTTATTACTTTTTTCTGTTTCGTTTCTTTTTGCTCTTTTACTGGTAGCTCCTTTTATTTGTATTCTTTTCATTTGACGAAATAATTTTGCTTCTGAGAAAAGAATAATAATTTTGGTGATAATAAACAAAAAGGCTTCAAACACTTACGTGTCGATAAACAGCGAAGATGATAAACATGCGTCATCTCAAAACAGCAATCCTTTCGAATATAATGTATGCTAAAGTTTTCACACTTTTTAGAAATTTTTTTTGATAATAAATATATTATTTTTTGTGTTTAACTGTTTTTTATAATTTTTAGCCAATCAAAATTCAGCAATTAATGTTTTTGAAATTCACAATTTGCTATTATTACATATATTAAAATATAAAATATGAATCATTTAAAAACAATTTTTTTTAAAAAAACGTAGATTATTCTGAAATAGATGGAGTATTACTTAGTTTATCACATTTATTGTTCGTAACCCATTTATTATTGGGATTTTTGAGGTCAAGATAATTGTTCGAGTTTTAATTTTAGTTAAAAAAACACTTATAATTAATTTGAAATGGAGGAAATATATCCAAAATTTAATCAATAGTTTTTTTTAAAATACTTCAATTTTGTGAAGTCATGTTTTCACAAACGCTTTAGGAATACAAGATGACTTTGAACATAGCGGAGTGAAAAATAAAATATGGACCCTTATTTAAAATGTTTCCATTAAAAGAAAAGATATATAGGCTTCAACTGGTGTCCACATTTTAGGAAAAAAATACGATGAATTTGTCATTCCTCAAAACTTGATACCAGTTAAATTGAAAATTTTGTCAAATGCTTAACAAATGGGCCCCATTATTTTCCTCACTTTTCCTCATTTACGAAAGAACTCATGAACAAATAATTCCTCCTCTGATTTCGATAAGGAACAAGTGGAAACTATAGTTTAATTTTTTTTAAGTGATAAAGTTCAGATAATTAAACAAATTAGTGCAAGAAACAAACAAAATATTCACTCATCAATGAAACGTGCAAACAAACGCACACGCCTATACTTGCTAGTTTTTTTTTTGTAACACACTTACTAGTTTTCTTATTGTGTTTGATTTACGTTAGGATTAAACAATTTCTCTTATACATGTTTTCGTACAACTAAATTGATTTTCTTATCTTTCTTTAGCATTTTCTATTTTGACATCTTCTGTGTCTTGAGTTAAAAGGTCAATCTCTATAGGTAGGGTTTAATAATATATTAGCTATAAAGTTTATGATTTCACTGTACGTGTGCATTGATGCTAATATATATTCATCTGTTTGTTTACCAGTTATGTTTACTAATTGTTCAATTTTTATTCTGCTGTAGTCAATTTTTTTTTTCATTTCAATTCATTAAGGATGTATTCAATTTAGCATTTGATGTGATTTGATTTTTAATGGAGTTTTAGATGATTTTAATAAGTTGCAGAGATTTAGGTAATTTTTGTTAAATTACTCTAGAATATCACCTAAAACAATGGGATTTGAGTTTTATTTATTTTAACTAAGAAACTCCACCCAAACATCCTAAAATCACCTCAAAACTTTAAAATCCTACAACTTAAAATATTTTCAATAATAGTGGATTTCAGAGTATTTTACGAAATGTCAAGTTCAATAACAGTGGATTTTAAATGAGTTTTTAAAATTCATGTTTGAATAACAGTGGATTTGTCATTTTAATACAAATCACCTGAAACTCTCAGTTGAATACATCCCCCTAAATGAAGTTTTGTTCAATTTTTTTTTCATTTATTTTGTTCATTAAGTTGTCACCAGTTGAAGCCATAGTTATATTTTAAACAGTTGTCATAAAAATGAGTATCAAAACCCAAAAAAATGAAAAAGACTCCTACATTGGAGATCAGCGATTGACATTTTTAAGCCGTGGCTGATATAGAATAAAAATTATTTAAAAACCGTGTTTAATTAAATTATTCTTTTTTTTGCTTATGTTTTATGTTTCTACAAAGTTAGTTGTAATCCCCCATCCTGGCTGGTTTGGGATAACGTTTTCTCAGAAAATCTTAACTAAACTTATAATCATTGCCACGCCATGGGTGAGTTCGGTCTAAATATTGAAAATTTCATGTAAAAGCCTAAGCTAATATAGAAAAAAATATAAATAATAAAAGTCTGTAATGTAAATTTTTGAAATATGGCCTATGTACTTTAAGCAATGGCTTATGTTGCCTACCCTCTCGACCGGGACTGGGACCGTCTGGGTTTGTTGTTTATTGTTATTTATATTCCCTTCTAACCGGCGTTGGATAAGGGCTTTGGCCTCGCGCGTTTGTTGTTTGTTTGCAAACATAACTTTCATTTGTCGCGTGTTTAAGCGTACTATCCGGACATCTAAGTTGGATAAAGATGATTCATTCATTAATATGTGCGCACATATGTCGCATTGCTATTAGTTTCTAACTACGTGTTTTTTTTTTCATTCCCTGATAATTCATGTTAATGATTCTAAATGTCCAGCTATCTCAATAATTATTAGTACAATTAATTTGGAGTTGTTAGCAATTGTATACTCCCTCTGTTTTTTAAAGATGTATGTTTTGGAGTTTTCACACATATTAAGAAAACACATTAATCATGCATTGTTTTTAGAAAATATCAAATTTCAATGCATTTTAACCAATAGTCTTTCAATAAATTCAATTAATTTTATTGAAAATTGTAATTTTTATATAAAAACATAAAAAATACATCTTTTTGAAACAAATATTTTTTCCAGAATATCCATCTTTTAAAAATAGAAGGAGTACAACATAATGATTTACAGTTTCATGTGCTATGCACGAGGCTAGTTCTTGTTTGTTTCAATAGAATTAGTTTTCACCATAATTTCTCTAGAAAATCAGTATTTTGATTTTCTAGATAATTCTCTCACCGATTAAAAGAAAAAAGATAACACCAAATCCACAATTCATCTCTTAAATCCTTTAACACATATGCGGTAATCCATTGATAATGTGCTTAGATGATTTGATATTGCGTACGTGGAGGCTGACGTGGCAAGGCTCTGAAGCGATATTTTGGCGATTAGGTTTTCAAGGTGTCTTCACCCCCAAGGCAGTCTGCCGGCGCCGCCAAAGGGTCTCCTATGGAGGTTCCGGCTATTTCCGATCCGTCGGAAGTGGGTTCTCAACCTACTACGACTCCGGCTGTTGCGAAAGGCAATTGGATTCGAGCTGTTCAAGGAGAACAGAAGGGACTTCTGAAATATGAGGTCGAAGTTGTTATGAAAGATGGAGTGGGATCAATAACGGTTCCGGAGGAAGTGAAAGAAGCGGCTCCTCTATGGGAAGAGTTTCTTATGGGAAAGTTCCTGGACAAGGCGCCTCACATCGCTAAAGTCCACGCAATTGTGAACAAAATATGGGCGCTAGGTGATAAAACGCAGATGGTGGAGGTGTTTATCATCAACTCGAACACTATGAAATTTAGGGTTCCAAACTTGTCAACAAGGAAACATATCCTCCGTCGAGGTATGTGGAACCTAGCAGGAGTACCAGTTGTTATATCTAAATGGTCCCCTTTTGTGGAAGAGGATCAACCGGAAGAAAAATCAATACCACTATGGGTTCATCTTAAAAACGTTCCAATGACCATGGTATCTTGGAAGGGGCTGAGTTTGATAGCGAGTCCAGTGGGGGTTCCGACGAGACTTCACCCAGAGACAGCGCAGTGTAACAACCTCAAACTACCAAAGATATTTGTGAATGCTGATCTTACAAAAGAGCTTCCGAAAACAATGGCTTTCAATCTCAATGGGAGAGAAACTATTGTGGAGTATATCTACCCTTGGCTTCCGTCGCGATGCTCCAACTGTAGGAAGTGGGGACATTTGGAACAAGCATGCTTGGCTCCCAAGAAGGCTGTGCAGGAACAAACAGAAGAAGTAGAAGATGGTGAAATTGTTAGCACACTAAATGAGGTGATAAATACTGAAATACAAGCTATATCGCCGAATCCTGCAAAGGATCAGAGTTTACAAAAGGAAGTAGAGCAGACTCTGTCTACTACGGAAGAAACAAATGAAGTTGGAGTTGTGAGAACAGAGGTACACACGACGGAAATCAATGTAACAGAAGTGGATAAACATGTTGAGGTAGGAGAAGCAAACAAAGATTTGGAGTGGTCTGATGTGTCCCCGGGGAAAGCAAGTAGATCACCAAAAAAAGCGACAGAAGCAGAGGAGGTTTTCACAACTTCCAGATTCTCTGTTCTTGCTCTAGAAGAGGATAACGAGATACCAGCCCAAAACGACGAAGCTCTGTTGTCTGTAGACTCAATAGAACCAGATGCCGAGGTTGAAAAGAATGCAGAATCAGTAGACTCTACTCTGCTATCTGTGCAACAATCAGAGAAGGAACAATCTGTTGTCATCACGAGGCAGACTCTTCCGAGAAGCTCCAAAGATAAGCATAAATTCTTATCTGATCCCAATGCTCAGAAAGCCAAGGAGGCAGCGCCTCAGGTTTCGAGCAAAAAGTCGACTCGCAAACATTATTAATGTCTGGTTTCTTCTGGAACATCAGAGGATTCAATAAAAAAACTAAACACTCTGTTGTTCGAGAATGGATCAGAAGAGGATCGTTCCAGTTCGGTTGTCTACTGGAGACGAGAGTTAAGGAAGCAAAGGCTAGTCGTATAGCTGATTTGGTATTTGGAGATTGGTCTTTCCTATCAAATTATGAAAATAATAGGCTGGGAAGGATTTGGATAGTTTGGAGTCCAAAGGTTCGGGTGACTCCATTTTTTAAAAGTGGACAAGTTATAACTTGTGCTATCTTGCTGGAAGGGATGACGGAAGAAATATTTTGTTCTTTTGTTTATGCTGCAAACACGGTGGAAGAGAGGAGGGAGTTATGGCAAGACTTGAAAGCTCATCAGGACTCGCCAATTATTAAAAACAAGCCTTGGTTAATATTTGGAGATTTCAATGAGATTCTTGATGAGAATGAGCACACTGGTAATGAAGAAATGAGTTATAATGGAATGAGAGAATTCCAGGAAGTAGCCAACTATGGCTCGTTAATGGACATGTCTTATCAAGGGCCTAAGCTTACTTGGAGCAATAAAAGGGACAATGACTTGATCTGCAAGAAGCTAGACCGAACTTTGATGAATGAAGCATGGATACAGAGCTTTCCGCAAGCATATTGTGTATTTGAAGCAGGAGGATGTTCTGACCACTTGCGCTGCCGTATTGTGATCAAGGAAGGGACAGTAAAGGTTAGAAAACCTTTTAAGTTTGTAAATGCAGCAGCAGACCTTCCAGAGTTCTTGCCGTTGATTAAAGAATTCTGGGACTCAACAGAACCGATCTTCAATTCAACATCTGCTATGCATCGCTTGACTAAGAAGCTCAAACTCTTGAAGCCAATTCTGCGTAATCTGAGCAAGGATCATATTGGTGACATTGTGAAGAAAACAAAGGAAGCGTGGGGTATACTCTGTGATCGCCAAACTGCCACAATGCTCAACCCAACTCAAGAAAACATGAAAGAGGAATCAAAAGCCTATGATCGATGGAATGTTCTCTCTATTCTAGAGGAAAAGATTCTAAGTCAAAAGGCTAAAGTACACTGGCTAGGAATCGGAGATGGGAATAATAAGCAGTTTCATCGGGCTGCTAAGGCTAGGGAAGTTCGAAATGCTATACGGGAGATTCATAAAGAAGATGGCACAATAGTAGAAACTCAAGAGGAGATCAAGGAGGAGGCCGTGAGGCATTTTTCAACTTTCTTATCCCATAAACCTGAGGATTTTGTGGGCATAGCAGAGGATGAACTCAAACAGCTGTTGGATTTTGAATGTGACGAAACTGATATGAGGCTGCTGGATAATGAGGTATCTGAGGAGGAGATAAAGAAGGTTCTCTTTTCAATGGCTGCTGATAAATCCCCAGGACCTGACGGGTTCACCTGCGAGTTTTATAAGTCAGCTTGGCCAGTTATTGGTAACGAATTTGTCATTTCTGTACAATCTTTCTTTACCAAAGGCTTCCTTCCCAAAGGTGTAAACTCAACCATACTAGCTCTTATACCAAAGAAAAACGATGCAACAAAAATGGGAGATTACAGGCCCATATCTTGTTGCAACGTTTTATATAAGGTGCTCTCAAAGATATTGGCAAACAGGTTGAAAAGGATTCTCCCAAAATTCATTTCTACAAACCAGTCAGCTTTTGTGAAGGATCGGTTAATTATGGAAAATGTTTTACTTGCCTCTGAGTTGGTTAAGTGCTACCACAAGACCACAATATCATCTAGATGTGCAGTAAAGATTGATATCTCCAAGGCCTTTGATTCAGTTCAGTGGTCCTTTGTGTTGTCGATACTCTCTGCAATCAAACTTCCGGAAAAGTTTATTCTTTGGGTGAAGAAGTGCATCGAACTAGCTTCCTTCTCGGTTCAGATCAATGGAGAGCTTGCTGGATACTTTAACAGCGCTAGAGGACTACGACAGGGTTGTTCCTTATCTCCATACCTATTTGTAATGTGCATGGAAGTCCTTTCAAAACTGTTAGATAGAGCGGCAGTGGAAAAAAAGATTGGTTTTCATCCATACTGCCAAGAAGTTAAGTTGACTCACCTCTGTTTCGCCGACGATCTCTTGGTCTTCTCAGATGGGAAAAAGAGTTCAGTGGAAGGTATTCTTCAAGTATTTAAAGAGTTTGCAAGTATCTCGGGCCTTCGTATAAGCTTGGAGAAGTCTACTCTGTTTCTGGCAGGACTATGTGAAGACAGAGAGGCAATACTAGCTCAGTTCCCTTTTGAAGTGGGAACTCTACCGGTTAGATATCTTGGGGTCCCATTACTAACCAAACGCATGACGTCGAGCGATTACTCCCCTCTGGTGAATAGAATCAAGAAGCGCATCACTTCTTGGACGGCAAGGCAGCTCTCATTCGCAGGACGACTGCAACTCATTGGCTCGGTGATTCACAGTATTACTAATTTTTGGATGGCGGTTTATAGGCTTCCGAAGCAATGCATAAAAGAGATTGATCAACTTTGCTCAGCTTTCTTATGGTCAGGTCCAGCCATGAGTACATCGAAAGCCAAGATCTCTTGGGAAAACGTATGCAGGCCGAAGGATGAGGGTGGCCTAGGTCTACGTTCTTTGTCTGAAACAAACAGAGTATGTTGCCTCAAGCTTATCTGGCGTATAACGTCACAGTCAACATTGTGGGTTCAATGGGTAAAACGATATTTGATACGCAAAGGATCTTTCTGGAGCGTGAGTGATACATCTACACTTGGTTCTTGGATCTGGAAAAAGCTGCTGAAGTATAGAGCTCTTGCTAGATCTTTTGTAAAAGTTGATGTGAGGAATGGGGCAGCCACTTCTTTTTGGTTCGATGAGTGGTCTCCCTTGGGGAGAATTCTGGATATCACGCATATGCAGGGATGCATCACGCTTGGGATCAACATTAACGCCACGGTAGAGTTTGTCGTTCAACAATACCGGAGTCGTCGCTATAGAGCAGAACACCTGATCACTATTGACAGGGAAATCCTAAAGTTGAGAACGCAGGGGCTCACTGATGAGGAAGATGTGGTCTTGTGGAAAGGGAAAGGAGATGTATTTCGAGCTGCGTTTGATACCAACCAAACTTGGGACCTAACGCGAGTGCAGCAGACTAAGGTTCAGTGGTACAAGGGCATCTGGTTCTCTGGATCTACACCCAAGTACTCAGTAATGACTTGGTTAGCAGCACACAACAGGCTAGCTACGGGAGATAGGATGCTGCAATGGAATGTCCAAGCTAACGCTCAATGCATTTTTTGTAACTCTGCAGTGGAAACCCGAGATCATCTATTTTTTAGTTGCCCTTTCACAGAGACAATTTGGAGGAATCTCTCAAGGAAACTGCTTGGACGACAATACTCTCCAAATTGGAGTCAAGTTCTCGCCCTTGTGTCAGCGAATCAGGTATCAGGGGTGACGAAGTATCTTCTCAGATATGTGTTCCAAGTCTCTGTACACACGATTTGGCTGGAGAGAAATGGCAGAAGACATGGCAACATGCAGCGTCCTTCATGCATACTTATCAAGTTCATCGACAAACAAGTGAGAAATAGAATCAGTTCCCTCCAAGGACGAGCAGGAAAGTCATTTACCCAAGCTATGGTGACTTGGTTCTCTTCTAGAGAGTAGAGGAAACACAATTTTTTCTTTTGGTTTGGAAAAGTCTTTACACATTTAAATTAAAGATGCATTAGCTTGTACAAAAGTCTTTTTTGATTTGAATAAATTTAACATTCTTTCAAAAAAAAAAAAAAAAAAAAAAAAAAAAAAGATATTGCTCTTGTTTTTCACTTTATGTCCGTTGAAAACTCACCACTCACCAACGAGATACAAGACAGACTAGACAGTGCAGAATTGATGCTTTAGGGTGCAAACAAGATCTCATCAGTGGAAACATTTCTGTATGTTCGCTGAAAACGCACCACTGCTATAAAATGTTACAAAACAAATAATAACCATCATTTGCAAGGTTTTCTTAAAAGAGTTATAAATTTTTTGGTCAATTAAAAGAGTTAATATAACCATATAAAAGAATCTGAAATGTATACGTATCTGCTAAATGGGGGTTCCTATAACAAAGAATATAATTAATTGTTCTGTACAAAAATTCTATATAATAATCTCACCCTCGAATCTACTAAATGCTAGTTGTCTTGTCTAAATACATATCACATGACTAAAGTGGATTACAGATTGCAAATCGACGAAGGTTGAATGCTAGCTAAAATTTATTACGTTTACTATATACATCCAGTTCTAAGACCTTCATAATCACACAACCACAAGTTGTCTTCAACATTGCTATTAATCAATTCATGAATGGGAGAATCCTCATTCCATTTGTAGGTCTAAAAAAGCCGAAATTAATGGGAAAATGAACAAAAAAAACAATAGTGATTTACTGATTATGTCTCGGTGAAAAAGAGAAATAAATTAATCACAAAACTCCAAAAACATCCAATTGATCTTAACACGTGTCGCATGACAATAGGACGGTGGGTCACATGGTAGAGAGAAAAAAAAAGCAAACTTTTTTTTTGTCTTTTATCATTATTTCATTTCACAGGTTTCCACTTTTTTTTGGATTCTCTCACCGTACCGACGGAGGTACACACCGTCTGCATTAATTAACGCTCGAACCCTAAACCCTATCCGGTAAACTCCGGTTCTTAACCGGTTAAGCGAATTTAGCTCGGAATCCCAAACCCGCTCAACTCAAATCAGAAAGTCCCACGTGGTGGATGTTCATTGGCTCCATGTCTGGAATCCAAGACGAGCTTTTTAGTATAAAGAGCCCCTCTCTTCCTTGGTCCTATCAATTCAACACTCTCTCTCTCCTTCTCCCCCTAACTGAAACAAAACAGAGAGAGAGAGAAAAGATGGCGCGAAAATCCCTAATCTCGCCGGCGGCGACTCTCTTCCTATTTTTCCTCGTCGTGCTTCTCTCCTCACCAGCCGTTCACGCCGGACACGACTACCGCGACGCACTCCGCAAAAGCATCATGTTCTTCGAAGGCCAACGCTCCGGCAAGCTCCCTCCCGACCAACGCCTCAGATGGCGCCGCGACTCGGCATTGCGCGACGGCTCCTCCGCCGGAGTGGACCTATCTGGCGGCTACTACGACGCCGGAGACAACGTCAAGTTCGGCTTCCCGATGGCCTTCACGACGACGATGCTCTCCTGGAGCGTGATCGACTTCGGGCGGACCATGGGACCGGAGCTGAGAAACGCCGTGGCGGCCGTGAGGTGGGGAACCGACTACCTCCTCAAGGCGACGGCGGTCCCCGGCGTCGTCTTCGTCCAGGTCGGAGACGCGTACTCCGACCACAACTGCTGGGAGAGGCCCGAGGACATGGACACGCTTCGCTCCGTCTACAAAATCGACAGAGCTCATCCCGGTTCCGACGTCGCCGGTGAAACCGCCGCGGCGTTGGCGGCGGCGTCGATCGTGTTCAGGAAACGGGATCCTGCTTATTCCAGACGGCTGCTTGACCGTGCCACGAGGGTACGTTACTTTAACACCGTTGCTTTCTTTTGGTTATGACTTACGCGTGTGTGTCCGTTTCCTCTGTTCTTTAGTGTCTTCAGTTAAAATGTTTTTTTTTATTAATTGTGGTTGTTAGTTTATAACTGAGTGTCTTTTAGTTTTTCTTTTCACACAGATATAAAAAAATATTAATTTGCTATTATATCTTTAATATGATATAATATTTTATTTGAATTAGTTAATTAATAAACTAAAAATGGAAATTTATCATGCATAAAAATATGATAAAACAAAATTTAAAGCAACAATTAATATATTCTGTCTTTTTTTTTAATAATAATATTCTGATTTTTTATAACTGAATATTAAATCTTTTTTTTGGAGTCAGTACAATTTATGTATATCCTGATAAATATTAAATGGTTAAAATGGTCAAAAGTTTTCAATCAATCAATGATTCTTTGCTTATGAGATAAGAGATTCTCTCCATATGCTTCATAATAATTATTTTCGTTCCAACTTCTTCACTACTTATTCGTTTTAACAATTATTCACCAAAAAGTAAAATGTTGACTTTTTGGGGTATTTTTCTCTTACGTATATGTACGGTTGAATGAATAATTTTCTGACGTTAGAGAAGATATATCAAAATCACGGATTGTGAAAACTATATTTTATATCAGAGCAGAAAAAGAAAAGAAAATTGACAACACACGTAACGTGGGCGCAGGTATTCGCGTTTGCTAATAGGTATCGGGGCGCGTACAGTAGCAGTCTATACCACGCGGTGTGTCCTTTTTACTGTGATTTCAACGGTTACCAGGTAAAAGAAAAGAGCAAGAAACAGTTAACCTTGTATTTTACTACTTTTGTATCAGCCGTTGGATGATGAATAGTACTGTGATTTGACGTGGATGGCTATTGCAGGACGAGTTACTGTGGGGTGCGGCGTGGCTGCACAAAGCCTCGAGGAAACGAGTGTACAGAGAATACATTGTGAAGAACGAGGTGGTTCTCAGGGCTGGAGATACCATTAATGAGTTTGGTTGGGATAATAAGCATGCTGGGATTAATGTCTTGATCTCCAAGGTAACAAAACACTTTTTAAATCACAGCTAAACTATTCTTTTATTTATTTATTATTAAGTTACCGTAAATTGTAGATCAAGGATCCAAGATTTGGTGATTAAAACTATGAGTGTTTTTTGTATGCTTGTGGTCTATGTTTGTTTGGTTTCAAGGGGAGTACTAAGAATTAAGTTAAAATAGGTAGTGAGATGGATGGTGTGTGTCTGGTTAAGTGGTTATCACGTGTTGGTGGCACGACTTTTGATCATATAATTGGGAGTGGGGTTCACATTATAATTATGGATCCTATGATAGTTTCTAGTTATTTTGGTTGCCAATTTGTGTTTCATTAAGTAAAACCGGCTTTAGATATGTGAACCCACATCGAGTTTTTTGTTTATCAGAGAGAGAGAGAGACGGGTAGATAAAAGGCATGCTAGGATCGTGCTTATATAGGAAAATGACATAATATTATAATATTATTAAACTATAGAGTAGAAGATAAAATATGGGATGGATGATTGAACCTTGCACATGATGAAATATGGGATTTAACCAATTAGAAATGGTCATGTGATGTGGGAGCTAAATCGTAAGGTAAGACATACCTCATTGGACATTCCCCTCCTTTTTGTCCAGTATTTGCTCCTAGATTTGGAATCATATAATTTTCTTATATATTACAACGTTACCAAATGGAAGCCAGAGCTTCACATGGCCCCCATGATCCATGACCTACTAGTGAATGGATAAAAACTGGATATAATATTAGACACTTGATAATCCATTGAATGGTAGGTGAAATGTATACAGTATATGTGCCATTTCCTGTTGGATGAGTTTGCATGTGGTGCATCACATGAGTATATACTCCTATTTGTGGTTTTGGATAAAGGTCTTCTTAATAGATGCATATAGTTACACCAACATTATTATTAGTAGTGTTCAGGCTTCAGGCCTATAGGGTGCTAGTGGGGACAACAAAAGAGGAAAGGGTAAATAAGTCTATGGTTACTGCCACAAAGCATGTGGCACAAATGGTGAGGAAAATGAAAATAAAGTGTAATGTCCTTATTCTACTGTAAAAGCCTTAGTGGGTTTTTCGTTTTGTCATTTCTCAACGGTCTCTCATTATCTTTAGTTTCACATGGGCACTCTCTGTTGTTGATTTTTTTTTCATTATTCACTGCCCATTCCTTGACCCATGTCCATATCCTAAAACCTTCATATATGTAAGATAATATGCATGAATTTAATAAAAGTTTTGTTTTGATTACAGGAAGTGCTAATGGGAAAAGCAGAGTATTTTGAGTCTTTCAAGCAAAACGCAGATGAATTTATCTGTTCTATATTGCCTGGAATTTCTCACCCTCAAGTCCAATACTCTCGAGGTAATATAAAACCATCATTTTTATTTTTATTTTTTGCCAATATCAAAGCATACCATGCTTTTTTTTTCCACACTTCACGTGATTTACTTTTGTCTTTTCCTTCCCAAAAGTAAAATGTATAGGATCCCATATCAGTAACGTTAATATTTTTTTTTCTTTTTGTCTTACATAGGAGGACTGCTTGTGAAAACTGGAGGGAGTAACATGCAACATGTAACATCACTATCTTTCCTCCTATTGGCTTACTCTAATTATCTGAGCCATGCCAGGAAGGTTGTGCCTTGTGGCCAATTAACTGCCTCCCCATCTCTCCTCCGTCAAGTCGCCAAGCGTCAGGTATGATATGGTCCCAAAACTTCTAACATTTTTGGACCAAAAACAAAACACATAGCCGTTGTTTTGCTTTGGGACCAAGCTTTCGATATATAGCCGTTTTGGTGTTTGATTTTTGTTGTTATTTTGTGACACATGAGCAGGTGGATTACATCTTGGGAGACAACCCGTTGGGAATGTCTTACATGGTTGGGTACGGTCAACGTTTTCCACGTAGGATTCACCACCGTGGCAGCTCTGTTCCTTCCGTCTCGGCCCATCCAGCCCGTATAGGCTGCAAAGAAGGCTCTCGCTATTTTCTCAGCCCAAATCCAAACCCAAACCTTCTCGTTGGTGCTGTAGTTGGTGGACCTAATGTCACTGATGCTTTTCCTGACTCGAGACCTTACTTCGTGCAGTCTGAGCCCACAACTTACATCAACGCACCACTCGTTGGGCTTCTCGGTTACTTCTCGACTCATTCTTCTTGGCGATAAGGATTGGGCTATTATTAGTTATTGTCTCTCCTTAGAGGTGTGCTGAAAACTTTAGGCCACCCTAAACCCTTTAATTATTATTATGTTATTGCCACTCTTTTTATCCAACTTGTATTGTAAGCCCGTAATTAGTGAAGAAGAGAAAAGAGTTGTGCCTATGTGAAATTCAACTTATCTTTGCGTCAAATATGATCGAACCATATAACATGTTTCCAGGCCCCAAGTCATAGATTACTATTTCGTGTTTTAATCCTGCCTGATACGGAAAATCTAATTATGTGTACATTTTTCAAAAAAAAAAAACTCTACTTAGCATATACTAGATCATAAAATACGACTGCCCCAGATGATAAGATATTCCAAAATGAAATCAATTTTTTTTTTGTAATTAACAATAACTTGGCGTATGAGAAACTTGTGAAAGTATTCAGACAAAAATTCTCTGAGTTTATAAAAAAAACTTATATAAAAACTCAATATCTTTTAAGAACCCCACAAGGTTTTAATTCACGAAATTATTATAAATTTATGTATTTTTTTTATTTTTTATTTTTTATTTTTTTTTAATTTATGTATTTTTCAAAAAAGGTTTTTGTGATTGTAATGGAGATTGGATTAGGTATAAAATACTAACGTTTTAGTGATCATAAATCCCTCAATCCATGAAACAGTCTAAAACACACACAAAAAACTACTTATACTAGCCTAGACAACAAACGTATGAACAATGAAATGGTAGTTCAAATTGCGCAACTTGGTGGTGGCATTAAAGGACGAGAAGATTAAAAGAAGAGTAGAATGCGACATTTAGAGGTGCTAGTTTGAAAAAGAAAAAAGACAAAGAGGTGCAAAATGATAAGACGTGAGTCATTCTTATCCACTTATATATGAACGTGAACGTGTTTCTTGCGACCAATTTACATCATGTGCTCTTTGTTTCCTTCTGCTTACCTAATTTCTTTTTTGCCCAGTTTTACTTTCCTAGGAGATTTTTTCTGCCTCAATAAATAAAAATATCAAGAAGATCTTTGCTTTGCTAAGAGAATCAATACATCATAATCAACCTCGAAGCTGCTCTGCTCCACTCGCTCTACAATCTTCTTTTGTAAATGAAAAAAACATATTTTGTCACCTAAAATATACATATAAAGGGTGGTCACAGAGCGGATATCTAGAGTTTTAAAGATATCCGTTATTCGATCCACCTCGTACGAATAATTAATTTTTCGATCTGATCTGTAATTTTTCGGATATTTGGTATTTATGGATATCCGGAAAAATCAGTATATTTTACCGGATATCCGATTCGATCCGTCGATCCGACAAAAAATAATAAAATATTTTTTTGAAAAATATTAAAAAAATAATAAATTAATATAAAATAATAATATATCATTATTAAGTGACCAAATAGTTAATTTAGCGGATAAAATAACTAAAAATCTATATAGAGATATAAATTATATATAATTTTATATATACATGTATATGTATATGTACATTATAGATCGTATATGCATATGTACATTACGGATCAGATCAGATATTCTTTTTTCGTAAATGAATATTTGTGATTTGCTTTTTATTTGACGGATATTGAATTTTAGTATTTGCTTCGATTCGTAAAGTATGGATATTCGGATTTTTGGATCGAATCGGAATGAATAACGGATCGAATCAAATTTCACGGATATTTTACCCATCCTATGATATAAGTGTCATCTTTAAGATTTACATTTAAATTTATGATTTTAAAACGCACTTCATTTGATAAAAAAAATCGCACTTCATTTAGAAGAACCCCTGATACACCAATAAAACCATAGACGCTATTTAGCATATTTTCTTGTCATTTTATATCTTTATTTTTGTTTGCCTTGT
This sequence comes from Raphanus sativus, assembly GCF_000801105.2. Classification (NCBI taxonomy): domain Eukaryota; kingdom Viridiplantae; phylum Streptophyta; class Magnoliopsida; order Brassicales; family Brassicaceae; genus Raphanus; species Raphanus sativus. The sequence goes on along the minus strand of NC_079519.1, from coordinate 3,446,618 downwards.
TCAAGGATTCCTCTTTACGCTATATTAAAGATTTAAAATTATCTTGAACCGATTTTGCGAAAGAGTATTTTTTAGGTTTTTTTTTTTTGCAGAATTAGCAAATAACAACAGTGGATGATTGTCCAAGCTCTCTTTAAGGTGCTCATAGATTATTCGTTATTAACGGGTCATTCCCTGGGCCCGGTCAAATAGCGGTCCATTTTATCCGGGAGGACATTAACCTGAGCCGAGACCCAGTACCACTAATAATGATATGGAAAAGGCAGTTCGCCTCCGGCTGGCGTCGAATCCGAAAACATGACAATTGACCCCCAAGACTCTAACCAGTAGAGCTACCTCATCCTGTCTAGATTATTCATTATTACTTTCTTTTACTGAGTCTTCTGTTGCTAACCATCAAGATGAAGAGAAGATTAGCGAAATCAATAGCAAGAAGTGGAGACAATTTACACCCAAAAAATGGAGACATAAACACTAGTGTTTTAATTTTATCAGCATTTTTGTGACGATCGTGTGCAACTGTGTTACCGATAATAATAGTAAAATAACATTAATAATAGTGATTTTTATTCGGTCTTATTTTCTTGACAGACATGACAAACATGCATCTGTTAGAATTTGAGGTAATAAAATAATCTTACAACAATGATCAAATAGTAGACATACGCCTAACGCCTTCTCCTGCTCGTAACATACTAAATGGTAGCTATAACAATAATCATCTATTGATTATATTTCAAATTACCATCGTGAGAAAAACCTCAGAGAGGTTTAAAAAACCACCGAGAAGAAGAAGGTTTTAGGTATGAGAAGCAGCACTAGATTCTGCAGTCGACAAATCAAGAAGCATCTTCTTGTATGGCATTGCACTCATGATCCTGCACGCAAAATCAATTTTTTTTAAGATCCAACGTCTAGTCACTAGATTCAAGAACTCAAGATTCTATAAACGAAAAGAAGAATCAAACCTCTCTTTGCGCTTCTCCAAGAACCGAGCCAGCGATGCTTTACGAGCTTGTGGAACTGTAAAAAACAAGCAATTTTTATTAGTTTCAAGCATTAAATATATCAAGAGTTGGTTTCATATATCTAGATATATATATACCTGAAGGAATCATATTGCTAGGACCTGCATTAAATGTTTCGATCATGGTCATTGCATTAGTCGCACCAACGTGTTTGTCTTTACACCTAGAGAAACTATCAGCGTTAGTGGCAGAGCTTGAAGATGCAGCAGCAGTTGCTTTATGGATTTGTTTTCCATAGACGACTCCCTCAGTTTCTCGAACTGGTTTCTTCAAACTGCTCTCTCCAAATTCTCCTTTCAAACCATTCCCAGCACATAACATAATGGCTCGAGCCTAATCACAGATCATTATCAGAACACGTTATGTGTATAGTTTAAATTGTATTGATTTGGATTATACCTTATCAGGTGATATGTCATTAAAGACGGTAACAGTTCCGGCATATAAGATTGTGAGCTGAGGAGATGATCCTGAGGAAGCCACTCTGTTCAACAAGTCAAATAACCAAATGTTAAGTGTCGTTATGAATTAAGAAAAACTGTTAAATATTTGATTATGTTCCCTATAAAAATGAGTAACGTTTTCTTTATATATATTTACACGATACTTAATTCGATTATTATACATATGTTAACATTGCGTACCGTGGATCCGTGGATGAGTTAAAGGCAGGACGGAGAGAAGGATGATTAGTTAAGGGAACTGATCCGCCAAGTAAAAGCGGATTCGCGTTCTGAAACGCACCACCGCCAAATTGGCTTCTGCGGTGCATAATGGCCGCAGAAACCGGGGACCACTAGCACGAGCCAAGAAACACATGAGACGTCAACATCTTTTATACGAGCATCCAAATTGGTAAGTTTTAAGTTCAAAAATAATTAATAGAAATATAATTGAATTTTTTTTAATGAACCACTTGCTAAATATAGAAATGTGTTATGATAGTTTCTTATAAACATTTAATTTTCCTATTTTTACTTATTTTGGTGGTTGAAATTCCATTATATATCCATGAAACTGCTCTGATGTCTTTTCATAAAAAAACATACAGGCATTGTCCTAACTTGGTAACTTCAAACGCCAATCGCTACAATTTTTTTAATTATTTTCTAATTTTGCGGCTGCCAAGCAAGCTCCTTAACTCGCACTTATCCAACAGAAGTTACACAATTTTAATATTTGTCCGTTAATGATTGGCCGTGCTATACTTTTTTGTTTTGATAAATACACTCAAGCAATTTCGAGAAATAAAAATAACATTCCGGTAACTTTTCAACAATTTTCCAGCAGCTTTCCGCCGACAATTGACTGGGAAAGTAGCTACTAACGATAGCTCAACCATAATAATCAGGTTTTTGAAAATTCTGTAATCTGTGACCAACTAGTGATTAAAGAAGTTGAATTGAAAATTTTAAGCTTGAACCAACCTGAAAATCTGCAGAAGCCGGCATGAAACTTGAATTAGGCAAGAGCTTTGCCTTTCCCCATTGTTTAGCTACCTTCTTGCACCGTCCTGAAAAATCCATTTTTATTCACATCAAATTACTTATCATTGAAGATCCAATTCTCACTTTTAATACGCATGGTTTGATAAAATATAATTATTAAAAGAAGCCTTGGAATCTAAATTAACTATTTAAAACAAAAAGCTTTTTGACGATACTGAAAGCCTTTCTTTTATATTTTAAAAAATCATTTTGACGATGTTAGTAAACAGCTTTTACTATTTTGACGATACTAAGGCTATATGTGTATTGAACGGATCTCCTAACTTTTACTATTTTGTTTTGGAGAGTAGATACAAGAACACAAACCTCGTTCTCCGACACGATCATCGTAAGCCTCGTGCTTAACGTTATTCAGATACTGCTTGTCGCTCAAACCCAGAAAATCTCTTTCCATCTTAAACCAAATCAAAGAATACTAACACAAGTTTTTTCTCTCTTTCTGCCCAAACATTTAATTTAAAACCAAAAAACAAGACAGAACCCAAAGTAAATGGGAAACCAAAGGGGAAGGTTTCGTTTTGGTAATGCTGCAGACACACTTTTGGAGAGGACTACTTGTTAAATCGCTATTCTTTCCTGTTTTATAAAGAGCTCCTTGCTTAGTTAAACCATGTGGGGCTGTTTTAGCGGGAGAGAACGGGTGGTTCTACCGCCTAGACCGGTTAATTCCCACGTGTTCTTTATGTTTTCTTTTGATTCTTTTTTTTGGCTTTATTTTGATTAAGACTAGGCAAAAGTCTATAAATTTTAACTCAATTGGTTATTATAAAATCTAAAAATCCGGATATCTGTCCGTGAATCAGACCCGGCTCTTCACCATGGCAACAGGGGCAGTTGTCCTGGGTCCATGGATCCACAAAAAAATTTAGTGCTATTTTATTAATTTTAAAGGTTCATTTCAAAATTTTAAATCAATAAATAAAATTATAATAAAGGGTCCGTAATTAACTAAAACTAATTTGTGTTTAACAAAACAAAACCTAAAAAATCTGTATGTTTCACCATTTTATAGTTTTTCTTTTTAACGACTTCATTGAATCAAAAAAAAAACCCAGAGAGTTTGTTACAGCAAAGGATCGCAAAGATCACTACTAGCTCAATCTAAAAAAGATCTACGAGCATGAAGGGAAATCTGCTTGAATCAAACGATGGAGCCAGGCTGGTCCTCCTAATGCTAAGTACGACTGAAGTCGATCATCACGGAGCACACTTTTAGCAATCTCTCTTACCACCTTATTAGATAACTTTGACTCTGTTTCAAAAGCAACTGATGCAAAAGAAGCACATAAAGTATGGATCTTCTGCAGTGAAGCTCTAAACCGAAGCCATTTAGTAGGATTCATCACAGCTTCAACTAGTACATGGGAATCAGAACCCACCACGACTTCGACATAAGCTAAATCCTTTAAACTTTGCAAAGTCCATTCCAAACACCTGAGCTCCACCGTGAGCCTATTGGGCGAGAACGTGATTGCATCTCGAGCATGATGAAGAACATTTTATAGTTTTACCAATGAAAAAATCTATTGGTTTAATTTAAAGAAATGCAACAAAATAATATTTTCGAAAGATCCCATATTCAATGTTTCGCCTAAGGTTTTTAAATTTTATAAGACGGCAATGATCGCTATGGCAATGCCATGCAATTTGTGGTTTGCCAATCAAAACCAATGGGCAGCTCATCTTCTTTGATTCTTTTGTTTTCTTTACACTAGAGATACATTTATTGTAAAAATAATTGAGATGAATAAATTTAATACTCACTATAAGCAAATGCTAAATATAATATCACTGAAAAATAAATCAAATTACAAATAATAATATTTTTAAAAACGGATATCTGATTCGTGATATCCATATATTTTTGAAGAATTTTATATAACTTATATAAATATTATATTTTATATAAGTTTTACAAAATATTTATTTATTAAATGTATTAAATTATTTATTAGAATTTTTTAAAATTTGTAAGTTGTTTTAGATAAAAGCACTAGTATCAATAAAACTATTGTTTTAAAAAAATATATTTAATATATAAATCCAACCGATTATAAAAAAGCTAATATATTTTTGTTGGTTACACAATATACAATCAATGCAAAAGCTACTTTGAAATGTTAAAACTATTTAGATTTTGAAACAATTATTTTAGCCAAAACTACTTATAATATGAACGGAGGGAGTATTACATTCTATCTTTTTTGATTTTTATTAATTTTTAGTTTTAATTTTATGTGTATGGATCAAATCAGATATCCAGTTAAATTTTTTTAAAAAATTGGGTATCATGAACACCAAATATCCGAATGGCTACAAATAAGATCATATATCTTGACGAAACAGATCAAATAACCAATACCTCTAAAAATGTGGATATTTGATCCGTGTCCCTACTTAGGATTGTTAATATATGTCGACGGATCTTGTTAGAAGTAGATTTCAGTTCAATACAAACACAATCTAGAAATTCGGTTCAGTACTCAAAATCCGATTTGAAGATAATAGTTCCACGAAAGTGTGAATATACCCCCAACTTACAGAAGAGCCAATGCAACATAATAGGCCCTAATAGATCAACCCAAAATATAAAGAAGATCGAAGTATTAAAGACGTTTTTCAAAACACTGGATACTTATTGGAGATCATGCTATTGTTACGATTCTCTTTTTAATCTATATATAATAGCAAACTTGATTTTGGTGATAGGTGACATCAGCATTTTTTATAGGAAAATAAAAGTAAAATCGTATGGTTGAGATTGTTGCAGTGATATAATCTGATGGACATAATTTTAGGTTCATTTAGCTTCTTACGTCACCAATAGTAGTGCAAAAGGCATCTCTTTTTTTTTTTTTGCAAAAGACATCTCTTCGGTTTCCTTTTTCGAATCGTCACTTCCCGGAAGACGTAACCTTTCAAAATAGAATCTCTGAGCAACATTATTGCTGTTACCAAATTGTTGGTCCTTAGCATATTTTTATATTATTTTGGTGTTAAAGACAAATGTTAAGAACAATCTCAAAATAATTAGATTATTGCTGGGACTTTGAGTGGTTCCTAAATAAATTTTTTAAGTTATTACAAAAATCTGTGTTTTGACTTAATTTGGTAACAAAAGAATGATGATGATAACACAATATATATAAGTTTACTACCAACATACAAAGAAATGTATCTGTCAAAAGTTTTTGAGTATCTTCTCATTTGAAACTCCATCAGCTTCAAGCATTGCGGTTATCTCCTGCAACAACAACAAATCAAAACAACAATAAAGATACACATCTCCTGAATAGCATTTTAGGTTCCCTGCAACAAAAAGAGTTGCATACCTCAGCCATTTGTCTATGTCCGCACAGCACCACTCATGTGGCCTCAGTTTTTGAAACTTGTTTGGCCCTTGCAAAAGCAGCCTATATACAACACATGATGTATATATTAGTTTGATGCACCTTGAGTTTAAGCATTTAGATTTGATGTTTCTTAGCTTACCTGCACATACCCGGTTTCACCACTCCACCCATCATCTGGCTGTGATAATACATGCACAACTTTGACACCCGATGATTCCCACTCTTTGAACCTTCCTGCAAAATCGAGAGCATTGGTAAATCCTTCAATAGATTTGATCCACAGATAGAGCTAGGCTCTACGCTTATCATCAAACGTTGTTCAACTATCTGCACACATTTTAACGTATCAAAAGCAGGGGGATCCCAAGCTTCCAACTTCAAAGCTAGTATAATAAAAGCAATTGAACTAAGCATCATAAACATCATCTAGCCAAACATCATTTGCAAGTTATAAACTTCAAAGCCATTTGCAAGTTTCAGACTTCAAAGTCTCATAGACATAATGTAACTAAACGAAATGCAGGACAAGACAATGAGTCTGAAAGACATAAGCTTTGGCTAACACTGTCCACTGAAACCTTTAAATTAGATCATTGAATAGCCAGCTAAGAAGAGAAGCAATCAAACAAACATGAAGTAAAAGGACACGACTTTAGCTCTCTCTCTCTCTCACCTGATTCTAGATCCAGTAGCGAAAATCAAAACCGTGTCCGTGGGATACTCCTCAGGAGGATCAACCCGACCCACATCGACACCATTAACCATCACAGCGCTAAGCTCAACGGTCTCCTCTCTCTTCAACTCGCAGAGAATCTCCGCCGTCGATCCGGCGATACTTTTCACCAGAAACACGAACGCGCCGCGAGACGCCGCGAGCGAGGAAGGAGACGCCGCGAGCGAGGAAGGAGACGCGATGGCCAGGAACAAAGGCTTCTTGACGCGATGCAAAAAGAAAATCATCGCCCTCTAAAAACCAGACACGTGCCTCCTAAGGACGTCCGCCAACCCTTCTTAACTAAGGGACGTCCCAAGTTTAATTGCCTCATTTTTGATTTTCTTTTTGCAATATTAATGCTAAGGACGCGGTTATATACCCGCGATAATGTTGCTCTTAGCAATTTTTTTAACCATCTGTTAGCAATTTTATATATCATTTCTCTCTCCCATCAAATTACCATTGGTCTTTTTCCATTTAATTTTATCATATTTTCTTTAAATTTATCTGTCGCTCTTTGATTATTTTTTAAAAGCTCTGTGGATCTCTTTTTAATTTGTTTTTAGAAAATTATCTACAAGAGATTACCATTGCAAACTTTAAAATTTAACCATCTTAGTTTTTTCCTCTCTATCTAATGGGTTTTGTCCATTGAAAAATTCCAACATAAAAATTTGAAAAAATAAAGAAAAAATTCATCCCTCCAAATGATTATAAAATATATTCGGTGAAACACATAAAGTTATAAACTAAAATTATTATTTATATTTATTGTATATTAGTTTACATTTAATAAGAAAAAACATTTGATGTCTTAGAGATTTTATGTAATCTAAAACTTCACAAATGTTAAAATTTATTTAAAAAATAATTCATGCACGATTCAACCTTGACTTCTAATTAAATTAACATGTTCATCCTTATGTTGGTATGTTATATAACTCAATGTTTTTACGAATGATGATAAAATTCATTGCTCTTTTAAAAATACGCATATATATATATAAAGTGAATATATGTAATTTTTCATATGAACCATTGCAATTGTTTGTATAAATAGTTGCAATTATAGAAATAAAACATTGGAACTATTAATGATTGCAATATTTGGGAATAACCATATTAATTAATTGCAACCTTTGGTGATTAACTATTGTAATTCTTTACTAACCAATGAAACTCTTCATTAATTTTTGCAGCTTTTGATTGCAACTCTTGACTCTCTATATAAGGAGGTGTAAGTATTGACAAAATAAAAATAGAAAAATTCAGAAACTAATAGAAGAAACAAATAGTTAATAAGAGAGAGATATAAAAAGACTAAGAAACACATATAAGCAATAAAGTTTTATTTGTTATTCTTGTATCTTAACCTATAACAACAATAAGATTTTGATTGTCTTATCGTACAAAGAGATTTCGTGTAAACCCAAAATTTGGAATAGGATCGAAATATTCTTTAAGAAAAGTGACTTCGTACACGATTCAATCATTATCCAAATATATAATTCATAACTATTTGGGTTACAACCCCAAGATAACCAACAAAGAGGAATACACCAGATCAATAGTGTTTTTTTGTATTTCTATTGTTAAATATATATACATGTTTATTCTTGGAATACACCAGATCAATAGTGTAGCTTTTTCTTTATATATCAACTTATCTATACTATTAAAGCAGGATCATATTGGTTTTTTTACTAAAAATACTCCTTTCTTTAATAACATTGCATATTTCATTAAGGGTAATTAAGTAATATTAATAACAAATCTATGGGTCATTTTTTTTAAAATCCAACCCATTGCCACATCATCTCTTTTGGGCCATTTGGGCCGATTAACAAATCAGATTCAATTTTTATTTTTTTCGGATTGGGTTCGAGTTGGATATTTCCGGGTCCGGATGGGTTCGGTTCTCATGCATAAGAACCTGAAAAATAACCAAATAACCAAAATATCTAAAACGGGTTCGGTTATTTATACTCAGAGTAACCAAAGTATCCGATTCGGTTCAATTTTTTGTATCCAAATTACTCAAAAGTAACCAAAAGTAACCAAAAATATCAATTCTATACAGTTTTTTTGGATAAAATTTTATCCAAACTATCATATTTTATCCAAAAATACTCAAAAGTACTAAAAATGACTACTATAGTTAACTTATGATATTAATTTAAAATATTAAAATAATTATAAATATAATTATAACATATATTTTTAGATATATATTCACATTTCGGATATCTGCGGGTACTCATTTGATTCTCGGTTCGGATCGGGTTCGGATCGGTTCTTCGGATATAGCAATTTAGAATTCATTCGGATATTTACCCCGGGTCTGATCGGGTTCGGAACCCTGATTTTTGGGTTGGTTCTTCGGGTCCGGATATTGTGATCAGGCCTATACTCATTTAAAATGAAACACGATAAAAAAGATAAAAAGCTTAAGTCTTTTATAAGAAAAACAAATATATGAAAATATGACATTTATTAAATATTTGTAAATTTAAAAAAAAAAATAAAGGAAAATAAACCTGCGCTTTAAAAGCGCGGGTCAAAATCTAGTCTATACTATTAAAATGGAAGCAGTATTGAAAAGTCGACTTATACAAGTTATTTTGGACCTTTTCATTTTTTTAGTCTAACCTATTACATATAACAAAATCTTATAACTAACCTATTTTATAGCAACTTAATAAGATTTTCCTTCATTTAAATAAAGCCTATTACTGTTATTGACTTTAAATGTTACTATAATCTAAACCGTTGATTTCTAACATTTTAAATATGTGCGTAAGAAAGATTTGTATAAACCACTGTTTCTATTACTAATGTTTATATAATTTTTTTGTATCGAATGATGGTGTGGAATTAATTTAAAACAATATTGTACCTCATCTATACTATTAAAAGGGAACCACTACCAAAAAATTTACTTAAAAAAATTGTTGAATCCTTTCACTAACTAATTATTTTTCGTCCAACTATTTGAAAAATTGATTTGCGGATGCGGGTTATGAGTTATGAGTTATTTTATACGGGCTTAGTATGAGTTGGTGGATTTTGGATTGCGGCTACCCGTCGACCCGCAAATTATTTTAAAAAAATAAAAATTAAAAAATTAAATACTTTTTTTAAATACAAGAATTTAAAAATAATAATTTAAAATTTAAGTCATGTATAAATTTTTTATTATAAATATACTTTTATAGTAATTAAATTAAATAATGATTTTTAAAATATGTATATAACCCACGGATAACCACAAAATTAAGCGGAGCGGATGCATGTACAATATTATTTGTTTGCGGGTTGTGCGGGTCATATTTTTAACCAAAACAAAGTTAAAAATCTGCGGGTTGGCGTGTCAGCGGGGCGAGTTCGACCCGCAACTCAGCCTTAACCGTGCGTATACCGGATCAATTTTTAAATTACAATATATTTTGATCTAAAATTATACACAAATATGATTACAAAAATACAAATATAATCAGAAAAAAACAAATATAAAAAATTAAATTTAAAATAAAAGAATATACCCACCTTTTTAAGGGCGGATCAAAATCTAGTTACGAAGTTAAAAATCAATGTTTATAGTCAAAACATCTTATTAAAGGCACCAAATTCTACCAAAATAATTATCTTAATTTCAATGACCAAATTTATAACAAATCAATGGTTTCTTTCGGCATTACATTAAAAATGATAATGCATTCTATAGTATATTAATTTTAGTCTCAATTTCAGAAATTAATTATGAATTGAAAATTTTCATTTTATACATAGATTTTCATTTTAAATAATTTTATATATAATTTTTATAGTTTAAATTATATTCAAAATTTAGTCATCTTTTTCCCCCGCAGACCGCGGAGGTCGATATCCTAGTAGATATAAAGGATATCAAAGAACAACGATAGGGGGTTTTAAGCCTCTTCGTATCAAACATGTACTCAAATCACTCTAGTGTTCACTTTTATGCTTATACCCCTTGTTTATCATAGTTTTATAGGATTATAAGATTAATAATATACTTTTTAATAATAAAATCATTAATATATAAAAAACTATAAACTACTTTTTCAGTATGTTAGTCTAAATCCTAATCCTAATTTTTGAGTAGCTTGAAATTCATCGGATCTGGATTTAATTTGTTTTTGTTTTTATTAGGAAATAGGCAGAGGTGAATTAATGGCTATTTGTTCATGAACTCGCACATGTGAAATGTGTGGTTGCTTTTCTTGTGCAACGGTTTGATATTTAGGAAAATTGCACACTATAGCATAAAAAATATATTATTCATTATCTAACGTTTTGACCTAGCTAGCACCGATACATTATATATTTTCTATAATAATATAATTATGCCATTTTAAACAATCCACGAAACCTATAACCAGAATAATTTTAAACTAATGTAAAAATATATCGTGGTTTTTTCTTGTTCACATATCATTTAAGTTAACTTTTGATAGTGGAAAAGGTAAATACGTATCGTCTCAGATTTACGAGACCAACGATACAACCGTTTGAGTTCATGACAGCGAGAGAAGAAGACATATTTCGAAATCTTGTGTGGTGATAGAAGGAAGCTTATGGGATTCTGAAACTGAGAAGCGTGAGTAAGATGGCACTACATCAGCGGCGAGGTGAAATCATAATTCCGATTCGCCTTCACAGATTTGTATTTCAGAAAATAATTTCGAGCCAAAAAATTTATGTTGGTGGTTAGAAATAGTAACGGTGAATCGGTGAATGTATGTTGCCATGTCTGAAAAAGAAAAGGAGATGAAAAAGATGAAATTGTCTACTATACTATATCCAATGAAATAAAGTTGTAGTATAATATATATTATTTAGTGTAGATATTTTTGTGAGACTGCTATTAGGAAATTAACTCATTCTCATTAATGATGTAAAATGTACAATAGCTATGTTATATACATGATTCAATAGACTAAACCACTAAACCAATCTATACAGACTCAATGTACAGTTAACCAAATAAACCGGTATATACATAATAGTCCCCTTCAAGATGGGACGAAAATATTGAGCAGTCCCATCTTGCCAAACAACTTCTGAAACTGTGCTGGATACAATGGTTTAGTGAAGGGATCAGCAAGCTGCAACTCAGAACGAACATGAAGCAGCTTGAATAACCCTGCAACGAGTCTTTCACGAACACTATGACAATCAATCTCCAAGTTCTTAGTGCGTTCATGAAAAACAGAGTTATGAGCAATGTGGATGGCAGCCGTATTGTCACAAAAGAGTAAGGTTTGCTTGACTAAAGGCAGCCGTAACTCGAGGAAGAAATTAGTAAGCCATACCAGATCGTCAGTAACAAAAGACAGACTACGATATTCTGCCTCTGCGGAGCTCTTCGCAACAACAGACTGTTTCTTAGAGCGCCAGGCAATGAGAGATGTTCCAAGGAAAATGCAAAACCCAGAAGTAGAGCGTCTGTTGTCATGACACGAACCCCAATCTGCATCAGCAAAGGCTTGAATTTGCATTTCAGCACGAGAAGAATAGAAAAGTCCTTGGCCTGGTGTGCCTTTGATATAACGAAGAACTTTGAGGAGAGCTTTGAGATGACTCTTACGAGGTGCTGAGGAGAACTGACTAAGCTTGTTGACCGCGAACGTAATGTCAGGACGAGTGATCTGTAGATACATGAGACGCCCAACAAGTCTTCTATATGCTTCAGCATCAACAAGATCTCCTCCCGTGTCACTTGAAAGCTTCACAGCAGGATCCATAGGGATACTAGAAGGCTTGCAACCAAGGAGACCTGTTTCATCAAGGAGATCCAAAGCATATTTTCTTTGACAAATATGAATGCCATCAGCTGATCTAGCAATCTCCAAGCCTAAGAAATACTTCAGTGGACCAAGATCACGAAGTTTGAAGAACGATTGTAACTGAGACTTGAGTAAGGCAACCTGATCATCATCATTACTGATGATAATGATATCATCGACATAGACGATCACACATAAGAACAAGATGTCAGAGAGCTTGAGAAAACATGTGTGATCAGAATGAGTCTGAGTGAAACCCAAACCGATGAGTGTAGATGAAAACTTGAGGAACCACTGTCGGGAAGCCTGTTTAAGGCCGTAAAGAGATTTGTTGAGCTTGCAAACTGCGTTAGGAGGCAATTTGTCCCCTTTTCTATCAGCATATCCAGGAGGCAAACGCATGTAGATTTCTTCATCAAGGTCCCCATTAAGGAAGGCATTGGAGATGTCTAATTGATGAAGAGAAAACCCATGAATCGCAGCCGCAGCAAGTAACAATTTGACAGTGGTAAGTTTCACTACAGGAGAAAAGGTGTCGTGATAGTCAACTCCCTCTTGTTGCGTATACCCTTTAGCAACAAGACGGGCTTTGTATCGTTCAATGGTACCATCAGCATTGAACTTTACTTTAAAGACCCATCTGCATCCAATAGGAGTCTTATCAGGTGGAAGCGTGCAGATAGTCCAGGTTCCAGTTCCCTCAAGAGCATCAATCTCAGTATCCATTGGATCATCCCACACCAAGAGTCTCTTCGCTTCAGCATATGTGGTGGGCTCTTTGACTTTATCAATGGCTATGAGAAAGGAAAGATAAAGAGGAGAAATTTGATCATAAGAAAGAACAGAAGATATTTCGTGTATAGTGGATGACCCTACTGCATTACAGTAGTAATCTTTTAGATAAGCTGGAGTTTTAGTTTTCCTGTGAGATGTTTGAACAGTGGGTTCAGGGACATTAGGTAGAGAGTCAGCAGAAGGAAGCATGACTTCTACCGATGGAGGATGAGAAGAAGTCTCATCAACCGGAACAGAAGAACTCACAGGTGGAGATGGAAACTGATCAGGAAAGAAATTTTGAGAATCAAGAGAAAGATCAGTACCAACATAAGGGAAAAGCTCTTCATGAAAAATTACATGACGAGAGATATGAATAGAATTTGTCTCAAGATCAAGAAGTTTGTATCCTTTAATGCCAGGAGGATAACCTAAGAAGACACAAGCCTTTGAACGAGGATCGAACTTATGTCTGCCTTTGGGTGATGTTGAGGCATAACAGAGGCAACCAAAGGTTTTTAGTTGAGAGTAATCAAGTGGTTTATTGGTAAGGATCTCAAAGGGGCTTTTATCTTTTAGTATAGGGGCAGGGAGACGGTTTATGATATGTACTGCAGTGAGAACACAGTCACCCCAGTGAGAAAGAGGTATATGGGATTGAAATAGGAGAGCACGAGAGACATTAAGGAGGTGCTGATGTTTTCGTTCGACTACAGAGTTCTGTTGAGGGGTTTCAGGACAAGAGTGATAGGAAAGGATACCTTTAGCTTTAAAAAGGGAGGTAAAATTGAATTCTGGAGCATTGTCGGATCTAACCCCTTTAACTTTCCTATCAAACTGAGTTTCAACCATGTTTAAAAACTCTGGAAACACCGTAATGACATCAGACTTATTCCTAAGAAGATATACCCATGTTGCTCTAGAACAATCATCTACAATGGTCAAGAAGTATCGATACCCATCATAAGTAGGAACAGAAAAAGGACCCCAAGTATCAATATGAACTAGATCAAAAGGATTCTGACTAAGGTTTTGATGTGAAACGAAAGGTAAATGTTTTTGTTTTGAAAGATGACACACTTTGCAATGAGAATCAATGGTATTATTATTATTTTTTGGTAAAGACAACAAAGACTGAATTGTTTTTATTTTTGATAAAGAAGGGTGACCTAAACGTTTATGCCAAGTCTCAAGATTCGAGACAGAAGCAACAAGAGAAGGTGAGGTACCTTGAGAAGAAATAGACTCTATATCCAGAAAGTAAAGGTTGGCCACTTCTCTACCCATTCCAATCATTAATCCCCGTGTAGGCTCCTGAATACCACAAGAATTTTCATCAAACCACACACGACAATGAAGCTTTTTGGTTAAGCAACTAACACTTAGGAGGTTGAACTTGAATTGGGGAATATACAGGACATCGGATAAGACTAATTCACTACCCAACTCAATATCACCTATTCCGACAATGCTAACCAAAACTCCATTAGGTAAGGAGACGGTGGTATGAGGTAAAGGTTTATAGGAAATAAAAGAGGATATTTGGTGAGAAATATGGTTTGTTGCCCCTGAATCAATCACCCAAGCATTAATGGCAGGAATGTTCGTATTGGTAGAGCAGACATAAGGTTTCTCATTTCCGGTGAAAGAACAAAGAATAGAAGGAAAGGACTTACCGGAAATAGGACAAAGAGTTGAAGAAGAAGTGGAAGCTGAAGATGAATTGGAAACACATGCTGAAACCGAATGGACTGATGGTGTGGGATGAGACGCCGGAGCCTGAAGTTTGTTACTCAAAAAGGAGACCAGTTGCTGAATCTGACTAGGAGACAATTCTTCAGACTGAGATTCACTGCTGATAGCTGATTCAGAGATAGCAACATTCGCAGCTACTGAAGGTTTGTCATTCCTTGGATTAGGCTTTATGCTGTTAGGATAACCATGCTTCTTGTAGCACTTATCAACGACATGGCCAGGTCGATGACAGAAGGTACAATAGGGACGATCTCGACGCTGATATCCAGAAGGAGGACCAGACGTTGGAGCAGTCTGTGAACGATTCTGATCAGTCCCCTGAGTAACCTGAAAAGCTGCAGCAGCAATATCAGATGAGTTGTGAGATCGTGCTTCCTTCTGACTATCTTCTTGATCCAGCAGATTGTAGATTTCAGAGAATGTTGGTAACACTTTCTTCATGAGAATACGACTCCTGATGCTCTCATAATTATCATTCAATCCCATCAAGAAGTCAATGATTCGATTAGTCTCACGTTCATCTAGTAGATCTTCAACGGTTTGATTTGTGACTTGAATGTTGGATAGCTCCTCCCAAAGAGACTGAGTCTTCGTGTGATACGAAGATAGATCCAAGCTTCCCTGACGAAAAGAATGAAGCTGATGACGAAGCTTGTACAATCGAGGAAGGTTGGATTTGTGGTAACGCGTGTGTAGATCCTTCCAAATGTCACAAGCATTTTTGAAGTAGAGAATGCTCGTGTATAGTTGCTTCGTCACACTGTTTAGCAACCAGGATTTGATCATACTATTCACACGATTCCAGATCTTGTGATATGGATCATCTTCAGAAGGTCTAACGATCGATCCATCAACAAATCCTATTTTGTTCTTAGCTTCTAGACTAGTAGTCATAGCAATAATCCAAACACCGTAATTACTACCATCAAGAAGTTCCGATACTAGAGTGAGGCCTGGATGATCGGAGCTATGGAGATAATACGGCGAGTGTATGTTATCAGGAGAGTTTGATACCTCAAAGCGATCTGTAGAGGTAAGAGGAGTAGATCGGGATAGATTAACCCGATCCTGAGTTTCAGGAGACGTGCGCGACGGAGAACCAGACGTTTGATCGCGAGGCGTCGGCGATTCGTATCCTTGAAGATCCGGTGACGGACGACGATAGCGCGACTTGCAGTTACGTTTCCCCATTGATATCACAATCAGCTGAGATGCGAAATGATGAAATCGCGAGATTGAAGCTGAGAGTGCACGGAGTAACGAGAGAGAGCGTGTCGACGATGATTGACAAAGATCGGAGCAAGCTCCGGGAAGAAATTGCAGAAAACGGTGACAATTGACGGTGGATAACGATGAGAGTGACGGTGGCGGAAGCGGTTAGAGAACGAGCTAGTATCACTCTGATACCATATTAGGAAATTAACTCATTCTCATTAATGATGTAAAATGTACAATAACTATATGTTATATACATGACTCAATAGACTAAACCACTAAACCAATCTATACAGACTCAATGTACAGTTAACCAAATAAACCGGTATATACATAATAACTGCTATACTATTTAAGATATAGTTTTTCATTTTCAAGAATTTCTATACTATTTCCTTGAAATAGAACAATCGGTTATGTATTCAGATTTGATATTTTTCTTCTTTCCCTTTTTTCTGATTGGTTGTAATATGAACTTATTCCATGCAAATATTGGAAAAACATTAAAGTAAATTATTACAAGTAATGAAAATGTTATATCACAATATTCTCTTTATTAGTAATTTAGTTATTAGAAAATTCATTCTTAACGCTTTTTATTTTACAAATCTATTCCACTTTTCATTTTCATATAGTATTGTTCAATATTATAAATTATATTCTATTTTATTTTCATTTATGCTATATATAATGAACAGAATAGTATAAACTATTGTTGGTATATAAAGTTATTTCATATAGTAAACGAAGACGGTGTTTTATATGGTTTGGGTTTAGTGACCATGGATTATATAAAGTTATTTCATATAGTAGCTTGAAATTCATCGGATCTGAATTTAATTTGTTTTTGTTTTTATTAGGAAATAGGCAGAGGTGAATTAATGGCTATTTATTCATGAACTCGCACATGTGAAATGTGTGGTTGTTTTTCTTGTGCAACGGTTTGATATTTATCACACCACTTTGCTTTCTCTCTTTGAAAAGTATTCGACAACAATAATGCATGATGAGGCGAAGACTTTTGTAGAGGCCATGTGTTGTCACTTGTTAGTTACAATAGCAACCACGATCCACGATAATGCTCAACGGGCTGTAATAAGTTTCATTTGCTTATCAAAGGCCCAACATACATAAGTAAGCGCACTGTCCACTACTCTAGATCCGTTATTTGCTTGTGAGGTTTTCTGAGTTTTGACAAACTAAATTTTTTGTTTACACCAAAACTACTTGCTCGATGAATCGGTTAATGAAATCACAACACCTGATAGTTTTGATTTATATAAATATCATACTTAAAATATTGTTTGAGAACAATGACCTCGCTATTGTTCAACCTATATAATCTATAATTTCAGAAGATTAAAAAATATGGAAAAATACGTAGATATTAGTTGATCTGTCAAATTTCTGAAACAATCGGTATCGGCTTATAGTTTTAATTTATCATTTTAAATGATCAAATCACTCATTAGAGACAATAACGATAAGGACGACCAAAATGATTTTGTTTTAAATCGTCATCCTAATTTTCGGTTTCCTATGTTCATTATTCTCGACACATGCATTTATTTCTAGTGTGTATGTGTTATAAGACACTGCACACATGGAAATGATCAAGTCGAATACACAATCGTTGAAATAAAACTACATCTAATGAAGCATGCAAGGTCACAAAATTTTGAAAATACAACTAGCAGTGGTGGCTTGACTCGAGTTGTTGATTAATCTATTTCTCACTTTTCCTTTCATCTACAGCATTTATCATCTGCAAATTCATACATATAGTGATTTAGATTTTATAGATAAAAGAAAAAAATTAAATTAAATAGAGAAAAATACCTTGTAAATTTCTGAGTTTCTTTCCAAGAAAAGCGAGTAACACAACGAGCAAGATGACTAACGTGGCAATTCCTATTATTATCACCAATGTTTTCCCGATATTATTATTGTCATCATCCTTATCATATTTCTCTCCTCCTGCAAAATAACCCGATTAGAGCATTTTTAATGTAAAATTCCATTTTTTCCTCCAAAATGGAGTAAAAATGATTATGGAGTAAAAATATTCCAACCCTACTCTATGTCTTACTTCATAATGGAGTAATGAACAAAAAAAATAGATTACTCCATTTATGAAGTAAATTTCATTATGAAGTAAAAAATAGAGCGAAGTCAGAATATTCTTTACTCCATAATCAATTTTACTCTATTTTAAATGAGAAAATGGAGTGGGGTCAGTGACGGACCCACTTGTTGACTTATGGTGTCAGCTGACACCACAAATAATAACAAAACTTTAATTTGTAAGCTATTTTCAGTTGTCATTTGTGGTGTAGTGGTTAGACAATGTAGTTATGAACCCACAAAAGGAAGGTTTGAATCTCCTCAACTAACCTTTTTGACCCCACAAACTTTTTTTCCAGGGACCGCCACTGAGTGGGGTTGGAGATGCCATTAGTACACTTAAAGTAATTAAGACTATACACCTCTCGTTTAACATTTTCGTCCTTAAGTCTGATATTTATATAGAATCCATCATCCAAATAATTCTCACAGTTCAGAACTTCTATTGAGAGGTTGGTTACATCAAAAGTTCTTTTCTTATTCTTCTTGTTGCGTGTGACTACGACTATTTATTAATGCTTCCCAATTTAAAATAAAGAAAGCTAACCAAAGTTTGAGTTTGGGGTCTGACGTGCATGACTACCACCGAAGCTGAAACGCGCGTAGCACTTGGACAAGTAAACGTATCCTCCCTGGGCCATTAAGCAATCAGATCTGAGCCGTCCAATTGCCTCGGTCAAGCAATCCTGACACTGTGCTGGACTTAGATCCCCTGTGCACTGAGCCATACCCCGAACATCCCCGTTCACTCCTGTCCTACCCGGTTCACTTCCAGAACCTAAAGAACCGATGACATCACTGACTCTGGTCAACGCATCCTGGTCGTCAAATCCCATCGGCTGTCCACATGTCTTGAGCATCAGCGTTTTGTCCTGGACGCCAAAGAAGGAGCTCTTGTCGTACCGGACCAGACAATTTTGCACCTGCAAGAACACGGAGTACGAGTTGGGACACGTGTTTCCGACCAGCGCGATGGCGCGTGATACGCACGATGAGCAAGAAGTCGGGTCTAGGTCAACGCTGCACTGGAAGAGACCATATACGGTAACGTCCGGTTCGGGTTTTACTCCACTACCGAAGGGAACAGTCAGGTTGTTGTAGGGGCTGAGGACGGTGGAGGTGACGAGGGAAGAAAGAAGGGACTTGAGGTTGGTCTCGTATGCGGAGCCCTGAGAGAATCTGGCCGGCGAACAATTTGCGTATATGAACGTGTCTGTGGAGGCGGCGTAAGTTGGGTTGTCTGTGGCGGTGGAGGAAGTTGTGACCATAAGGATGACGGCCGTTAGAGAGAAACAGAGAAGGGTCGTCTTTGTTTTGTACATTTTTGATCTGAATAGTGACATGAACGGTGAAGTCTTTAGGTAGAGTAAAATAGAAGTTGAGGAGCGAAGAGGTTGCCTTTAAAGAGGATTGCCGTAACTAAGGGGTAACTTGTACGTAGTTTCCATGTTGCATGCTTTTTTTTATACTTTGGTGGACGTTTTAATTGACCAGAGCTTCATTGTGGAATTTTGCAATGTGTGTTTGTTTTAATGTCCATCACAATTTTCTTTAAATCAAGAATATATTTGTACTCATCTGGATTCAACTGTTGACTTTGAAAGTACTGACGATTTGTGTGAATGAAGTCGTTAGCTTCTATATATGTACACTGTTGTTGGTTATAAATATTTAGTTACCCTTTACCATAAGCTACTAACGGGGGAGGCATATAAATTAAGGATGTTTCTTATAGTATGTTGGTCTGATGTGGAGTTTGTATATGTTTAGATTAACTTCTTAACATATATATATATTTGTTAAATTTGCATTCAACTTGGATTTGTCTCTCTCAATCGGTTTCATAATCTCGTTCCGGTTTGTCTTTAACAAGATATAGGATGAAGCTTCCAGCATTGTGCTCTGTAATCATATACTGTACATAGATATGAATAATACCAAGTAATGAATACGTGATGAAAACGAGTTGAGTATCATATTATATATACAGCGTATAGAATTTGGATAGACAATGGTACCTGAAAGTGATCTAAGAAGATGAAAAATTAATTATATTGGTTTGTTGTTTTATCCTTTTCTTCTTCTTTTCATGTAATGAAATTGTTTTTCAAGGGAAAAGAAGCATGTTTTAACCACCAAAAGTCCGTTTTTTTTTTCAAAAGTAACTAAACTTTTTTTTTTAAATAAAAGTAACTAAGCTTTTTTTTTTAAATAAAAGTAACTAAGCTTTTTTTTTTAATTATATTGGTTTGTTGTTTTATCCTTTTCTTCTTCTTTTCATGTAATGAAATTGTTTTTCAAGGGAAAAGAAGCATGTTTTAACCACCAAAAGTCCGTTTTTTTTCTTTCAAAAGTAACTAAACTTTTTTTTTATAATAAAAGTAACTAAACTTTTTTTTAAAATAAAAGTAACTAAACTTTCTTTAGCAGAAAGAACTCCACATGCATATAATACGAAAAGAGACAAACAAATATTCCGAAAGCTTCCAACGTCAAAGTATATATTGTTACGGGACCGGTTAATGCATATAGAGAAAACAATAATATTCGTTAACCTTCTGTGGTATGGTTCTTGGAAACACTAACACCATCAATTAATTGGATAGACTTTTTTCTTTTTGGCTACATATTATTACATATAGATCTTTGTTTACTTCTTAAACACTGTTTGAATCTGAAATAGTTGCTTCAAAAAAAAATCATAAGTAGTATTAGCAACGACAGCTACAGAAAATTAACTGTTATATTGTAATCTTTTTTTTGGTCAAACTAACTCTGTAATCTTAGTCTTAAAAATTAACTTGTAACGAACATGTAATTGTATTTTTATTTACATATCCTGAGCTGTTAATTCATAGCACTCTAATCCTTGTTGTTTTCAGTTAAATGCGGCATGGTTGTAGTTTCACACACAATATAAGGAAACGTTTATGATACCAGAATGTTACTAATCACTAAATGAGGTAAAGCAGTGACACAATGTTTTTGTTTTCCTTGGCGAGTAGATCCATATTCATTTCGATATAGAAAAGGCATATATTAAGGAGAAAATAAATTGATGCAGACATTAAGGGATTTTGGTGAGTAATTTCGTGCTTGACTTGATATATAAGTCGTTGGTCTATTTCTTGAAAATAATAATAAAATATTGTATTGTGGAGTCGATCATTTCTTGAATATATACCAACCGAATGTGGTCGACTCGTCGTCAATTCCAAAGAAAAGAAAATTTAGTGGAAATCTCTTAAAATCTTCCTGTGTACTAATGGAGAAGTCACTTAATTGTCTTTTGCTTATGTTCTGATCATAGGTGAAGTTTTAATAAATTATAATCTTTTGCTTATGTTCTGATCATAGGTGAAGTTTTAATAAATTGTTATAATTTGACAGGTTGATAATTTTTATTAATTATTTATTTTATTTGGATCTAAAAAGTAAAAACAAAAGGAAATTTTGAAACTCATTTAATACAAATTATCATGTAATACATGTAATATTACAGATAATGGTTTATGGTAACTAATTGTAGAATTATATAAATAATATATAATATATCATCAATTTGTTTATTTTATCATTTTTTATTTATAATTATATAACATACTAATATAATTATTATAAAATAAATATAATGGTTGTGTACTTTATACAAAGAATTATATTTCTAAAAGTACACAACCATCTTTCTATATATTAATTGAGAAGTCACTTAATTGACTTTGCTTATGTGTCGTTCATATATGAAGTTTCAAAAAATTGTTATAATTTGATTGGTTGATAATTTTTATTAATTATTTATTTTATTCGGCTCTAAAAATAAAAGAAAATTCGGGAACTCATTTAATACAAGTTACCATGTAATATTACAGATAGTGGTTTATAATAACTAATTGTAGAATTATAGAAAGAATATATAATATATCATCAATTTGTTTATTTTATCATTTTTTTTATAATTATATAACATACTAATATAATTTTTATAAATAAATATAATGGTTATGTACTTTTATACAAATAATTATATTTCTAAAAGTACACAACCATTACATTTATTTTATATGTTGCTTAAATTAGTGGACTAACTACTATGAAATTTCTATTCTTTTGGATAAACGAAAACAAAAATGTTTCAAACCTCTTTGAAAATTATCCTATGTTAGTGTACAATGCATATATTTATTAAAAAAAACATTTTCATATTTTAAAATTTTTCTCAAATTTTGTAGCTTACACTACAAAAATATTGAGTTTTTAGGTAAATTCCCTATATACTAAGTTAATACTCTTAAATTTTTTAAAAATTCCTAACTACATTCTAAATTTTTATTATTGTATCATAAATTATTGATACTTGCTTAAATTACCCTATAACAATATTACTCTCATCAAAAGAGGTTAATTGTAGTACTTAGGGATCAAATCCACAAGGAGTTGAGGAATCAATAGATCTTATCTTAACTAAGTTAGGTTGAAGATTATTAATTGTAGTAAATAAAAGTAAATAAGAAAACTGGTTTGAGCAGAACAATTACTCAAGATGATCGGATTTGAGATTTAACTAGTATAATTTAAAGAGTTAGATCTAAGGTTACTATTCAGGTTATCAGGATTATAGAAGTATGATTTCCTATATGAGATGCTTGCATGATATTAAAGAACCCAACTAAATAATAGCCCAACTGTCGTTGTGACCATCTAATCACTAGAGCCGATGAAACACCCCTAGGGAGTCATAGATTAGGGCATCGATCGACTTGCTGTCGCATGTATCGATCGACTTGCTGTCGCATGTATTGATTGATATGTGCCCGCGTCTATCGTTCGATTACTTTATAGGAATATCGATCGATGCGCTACTAGTAATACAGTTCACCAAGCAATCACCTAGTCAGATGTCACTTGTTCCAAGTGAATTGCTGGCTCAGAGAAGATAGATCCAATGATTCATATCTTTGTATTCATATGTAGGTTAGCCACTCCTACACAAGCATTATGTCTGATCTTCTAAGATGAATATCGCATGCTCAGGTAATCATATTTTGGGCTAATCCGTCATACCTATTTGAACCCTAAATCTAACAAAGATGTTTACTCAGACATAGCAAGCAAAACATAAACATAATCATAAAAAGCTTCATAAAATAAATAGATAAATAAATGGTGTTCAAGAATGCTCTCAATTTGAAAACTCTCTCTCTCACCAAAAACTATGAAACTAAAGCTATTGTAAAAACCGTGGCTGTGCCAAAACACATAGGCAAGACTTAAATACTAGAATAATAAGGTTAAAACACGTTAGGGGCATTATGGTAAATAGATGGCTTCTTGGGCTTCAAGTCGACTGTGACCAAATCCGGGCTTCTGTGGTTAAGTGTCGATCGATAGCACTTGGTGTGCATCAATCGACGCGCATCTCTTCTTGTCGACCTTGGGTGGTCGATACGGTCTTTCTCGGGTGTAAACTCTAAAATGTTCCAAAATGCTACAAAATCATAATCTTTTTTTCCATTAGTTTCTGAACCTATAAATATGCAATATAGACCCAAAGATGGATAGAATATATCTTAAAATACTAATATACCATGGCTAAAAGTGGGTCAAATTCATGTTATATCAATTATATTTTATGGTACATGGTCATTGTTTTAATTTCTTAACAATTTTTTAATAAAACTTAATATACTGCTTAAATTAGTTGATTAACCACTATGAAATCTCAATTCTTTAGAGAAACCGAAACAAAAAAGGTTCCAAACCTCCTTGACCAATTATCCTATGTTAGTATATGATGAAAATATGGATTAAAAAATATTGTCATATTTTTGAGTTTTTCTCAAAATATGTGGGTTAACCCCTACGAAAATATTGAGTTTTCTGTTAAATGCTCTATATTTTTAAGCTTATACTCATTAGTGTTGTTTAAATTTTTCTATCCACTTTATACATTTTTATCAATGTATGATAAACTTTTTTTCATGGTACATGGCCATCGTTTTAACAATTAAGTTAGTAAAACTTCATATGCTACCTAAATCATTGGACTTATCACTATAAAATTTTTATTGTTGAGAAAAACGGAGACATCAAAGGTTCAAAACATCTTTGACCATCATCATATATCAATAAATTATGCAATTATGCATTTAAGCAAGATTATCATATTTATTGATTTTTTTCAAAATTTGTGGGTTAACCCCTACGAAAATATAAATTTTTGTTAATTTTTCTATATACTGAAGTTTATACTCATTAAAGTTGTTTAAATTTTTCTAAATGCATTATAAATTTGTATTAATCTATTATAAACTTTTTTCCATGGTACATGGGCATCGTTCTAATTTTTTAACAATTGTTTTAATAAAATTTTATATGTTGCTTAAATTAGTGGACTAACCACTATGAAATCTCTATTCTTTTGGTTAAACGGAAACAATAAAGGTTCCAAACCTCTTTGAACATAGGGAATTATGTCAGTGTACAATGCATATATTTATTAAAAAAATATTGTCATATTTTTTTAATTTTTATCAATTTTTGTAGGTTACACTACAAAAATATTTAGTTTTTAGGTAAATTTCCTATATACTGAGTTAATAATCTTTCAGTTTTAAAAAGACTTCTAACGCCATTATAAATTTTTATTATTGTATCATAAATTATATTTCATGGTACATGATCATCATTTTAATTTCTTAAGATTTCTTTTAATAAAAATTAATATACTGCTTAAATTAGTGGATTAACCACTATGAAACCTCTATTCTAACCACTATGAAATCTCTATTCTTTAGAGAAACAGAAACAACAAAGGTTCCAAACCTCCTTGACCATTATCCTATGTTATTTACGATGAAAATATGCATTAAAACCATATTGTCATATTTTTGCATTTTTCTCAAAATATGAGGGTTGACCCCTACAAAAATATTGAGTTTTAGGTTAAACGTTCTATATTTTTAATCTTATACTCATTTGTGTTGTTTAAAATTTTCTAATCATTTTATATATTTTTATCAGCGTATGATAAACTCTATTTCACAGTAAGCTGCCATCGTTCTATTTTTTTAACAATTAAATTAGTAAAACTTCATATGCTGCCTAAAACATTGGACTTACCACTATAAAATTTTTATTGTTGAGAAAAACTTGACAACAAAGGTTTCAAACATCTTTGACTATCATCTTATATAAATAAATTATGAAATTACGCATTTAAACAAAATTATCATACTTATTTATTTTTTAAAAATTTGTGGGTTAACCCCTACGAAAATATAAATTTTTGTTAATTTCTCTATATACTTAATTTTATACTCATTTTTTGAAAATTTTCCAAAATCCGTGGGTTAACCCCTTCTAAAATAATGAGTTTTCGGTAAATGCTCTATATACCGAAGTTTATAATCTTTACTTTTATTTAGAAATTTCAAACCACATTTGACATTTGAATTAATGTATTCTAAAAAAATATTTCATGGTACATAGAAATCATTCTATTTTTTTCATATTTAGTTTACTAAAATTTCATATACTGACTAGATTAGTAGAATTAGCATTATAAAATTTTCATTATCTAGAGAAATTGAGACAACAGAGGTTCTAAACTCTTTGAACATCATCTTATGTTAGTGCTCGATGAAACTATACTCTAAAACCAGATTTTCATATTTTTGATTTTTTTCCAAAATCCGTGGGTTAACCCCTTCTAACATAATGAGTTTTCGGTAAATGCTCTATATACTAAAGTTTATATTCTGCACTTTTGTTTAAAATTTTCAAACCACATTCGACATTTGAATTAATGTATTCTAAACTAACTTTCATGGTACATAGGAATCATTCTAATTTTTTCATATTTAGTTTTCTAAAATTTCATATTCTGACTAAATTAGTGCAATTATCATTAAAAAATCTTCATTATAAAGAGAAAGGGAGACAACAGAGGTTCTAAACTCTTTGAAAATCACCTTATGTTAGTGCTCGATGAAACTATACAGTAAAACCAGATTTTCATATTTTTGGAAATTTTCTAAAATCTGTGGGTTTAGAATTTTTAATCATCGGTAAATGCTCTATATAATGAAGTTTCTACTTTTCACTTTTGTTTAAAATTTTAAAACTACATTCTACATTTTAGTTAATGTATTCTAAACTATCTTTAATGGTATCATTATATTTTTTTAATATTTAGTTTTCTAAAATTTCATATAC